>NC_081210.1:6995348-7301348 GCF_902713425.1 Acipenser ruthenus
AACCTCAAAAAAACATTTTATGACATTATGGCCAGGATTTTCAAAAGGTCGTAAATGATAACTCCAGTGTTAACCCACAAATCGGTATGTAGCATTGATTTTGGTATTTTCAAGTGGTCATTATGCCTATTTCGTTATTAAATAATTGTGCTAATGTGACTTTCGAAATTATGTTGATTTACCAGCAGTGCTTCTTGCAACTATTTCGGGAAATTTGGTGAAATGTAACCCCAGAAAAAATGAATGGTTAGCAATTTTGCACCTTAAACTAATTACAAACCAAATGTTCAGCTTCCAGTGTAAACTTGCTTTTTTCACAAGCCCGTGTGATAATGTTGCCTGATATCCCAGACAGAGTGATCCTGATTATAGTTACCAGATCAGTGTTTAAGGTGTTAATGGTCTCAGGTTTTATATTGCTCAACAAAGAGAAATGTATTCAAGCATCCCTAAGTCTTACCTGTCATGTGCACTTCAATACCCCTCTAAGGTTTACTGAGCTCTGTAGCACCACTTCTTCAGCGAAGTTTCTGTATTGTTCACACTGAAAAACTCATAAGGTAGAGCTTAATCTCAGCTGATCTCTTTCAGAGGTGCAAGGCACACCTGTCCACAATATCAATAGGTGTGACCGCGTAAAACCACAAAACAGCTGTGGGAAAAGTTCCCCATGATTGAATTATGCAAATGCTGAAATTGTGAATTTGATTGATTGAGGAGTAAACACAATGTTCTTATTTTTTGCACATTCCTAACCTTTATTATTTAAACATATATAGTATTCTTTGTATTAATATTAATGCATATATTATTTCCATCCTGAACTAGTATGAATAGATTGCACTGATCCGGAGGGTGCTGTAAGTTCAATAATGGCAGCCCCATTCACCCCCAGGCTTCGGACGTACAATACAGGGACTGCTGGTTTAATTTGAAATGTTTTTAAAACCACATATTAAAATGCTGTTTTATCCGTTCCACAGAAACCTGATGCCGAGGACGCTGGATGGCCAGATCACCATGGAGAAGACTCCCAGCTACTTTGTGACCAAGGAGGCGCCCAAGCGCATCTTCAACATGTCTCGAGAAACCAAGCTGATCGTGGTGGTGCGCAACCCAGTGACAAGGGCCATCTCGGACTACACCCAGACCCTGTCCAAGAGCCCAGGCCTGCCCAGTTTCCGGGCGCTGGCCTTCAAGAACGCCAGCACAGGGCTGATCGACACTTCCTGGAGCGCTGTGCGCATCGGCATCTACGCCAAGCACCTGGAGAACTGGCTGCAGTACTTCCCCCTGTCCCGCTTCCTTTTCGTCAGCGGGGAGAGGCTGGTCTCGCACCCTGCCGACGAGATGGGCCGCGTCCAGGACTTCCTTGGCCTCAAGCGGGTCATCTCTGACAAACATTTCTACTTCAACGAGACCAAAGGCTTCCCCTGCCTCAAGAAGCCAGAGGGCAGCAGTCGACCACGTTGCCTCGGCAAGTCGAAAGGGAGGCCACACCCACAGATCGACCCAGAGGTGGTGCAGAGACTGCAGGAGTTCTACAGGCCCTTCAATCTCAAGTTTTACCAAATGACCGGACATGACTTTGGGTGGGATTGACTTCCTTTTCCAATGGCACTTTGATGGACCTTCTTTACTATTTTAAGAATAAATAAAGAATCAATCATTCATCCAATCAATGGCAAGCACCTACTGTAGGACAAGGAAGCTTTCCATGTTTGGTTTAAACTATCTCTATGTATGCAATGTAAACTTTTATGTTTCCAGTGGCATCAACAGAAGCTACGGTCTAGTTGTTGACTACCAAGATTTCCAAGATTTTATCTAGTACTCATACGTGGGAAGGTAATAAAGCAATTCATGGCAGGTAGAACAGAGGTGGCAGGTAGAACAGATCACCTTATTTATGAGCAGGATGTTAAATGTGTTTTGGTACATTATAAGGGGTGTGAAGGGAATAAGTAGAGGGACTGATTTACACACAGTGCAATAAGAATACAGTCAGACTGTATCCCTACAGTATCCCTACATCTCAAATAGTCATAATCAATCAGTCATGCACATAACATTTCAAAGCTACATTCATAATTTAATGTTATTTGTTTTATTGATCTATGGTTCCTGATGATCAGTTGCTGTTTGACACATTATTATAATTATTATAATTATTGTTATTATTATGATTGTTATTTTTGTTATTCTTTTATACTATTTTATAAAAAGAAAGGGATATCATATTTCCAACTCTTCACAAATACATGTGAATACAGGTTTTGGGGAACTACAGAATCATTGGGTAGAAATTATGACATTATATTGGTTTTTTTGTTTGTTTGTTTTTATTACAGTGCTCCTTCAGTATCTCAGATGTGAGCGGCAGGCACTTCAAATCAATTTTAGGGATCCACTCAATTAAAGAGAAGAGGTTTTGTAGATAGCCTTTTGAACTTTGTACTGTGTATTATACAACTACCAAGGTGAATTTTTAGATATTTTTTGTATTTATTTATTCATTTTATTTGAATTGTAATATTTTTGTTCAGTTCATCCCTTAATACAACCCTGGATTCATTAAACTGCACCACTCCACAGTGCTCTACTCTTATCATCCTCGGACCATGCATCCATTTATACAGATGTCAGGGTTTTCATCTCTAATTCATACAGTACATAGTAGTGTTAGTGCAGTTTGTATAGGTTTGTAGGGTCCTGTTGCCAAAGTTTAACGTTCATGGAAATGTTCTACCAGGCATGGGCAACTCTGGTCCAGGAGAGCCGTTCTATACCAAGTTTACCAGCTCTAATGTAGTTAACTTGTATAGGATCTGCATGGAGGTTTAATTAAGAACATGGTCAGGAATGGGCAGGGTTGCCCATTCCTGTTTAGACTGTTGCTGGTTTCTTTAGCAATGGCTGTCTCATATATAGCAAACATTATATTATTCATAAAAACAAACACATTCTTTAAATAATGGGCTTTGTGAATATGGCATATACATTTGATTTAATTATGTAGAGTAGGATTCATTATTTATGTATTTTACAATTTAGTTTCACATGTAAGTAGTCCTCGCAAATGTATCCACCCAGTATGCAGTATCTAAGTGGTATAAAATTAATTTTACATTTAGAATATTTTAGTTTTAGAAACTCTTGACTCACATAGGAGATCATGTTGAGCTGCCAAGACATGTGAAAACAAGCAAACAAACAAGGAAACACTGCATCGCCATGAACATTATAAAGTATTGCAATGGCAGATCCATAGTCTTTGATTTAATTCAGGCCAATGTTTGCAGTCCCCATGAACCTGTCAATAACTATAAATGTAAATGGCTGGATTATAATTTATATTGCACATTTTATGTAACTGAGGACTGAAGGTACCTAAATTCTACATGGTCATTGTTCATGTAAAATGACATTTATATATTGGTTTCAACAGCATTTCTTTAATCTCATTTACTGCCATTTCAGACTAACACTGTTCTTTACTGTATAAAATAATTTATATATTAAAATTAATACTGTTGCCTGCATTGAGCAGTAAGTAACTGTGTTGTATATATTTTTTTGTAAAATATTAGTAAAATTATTATTTTAAATTTGTGCACAGTGTCTGAGTCATAAGCTTGGTCAGCTGTAAAGGGTAAGCGCTGGATGTCAACAGATGAAAACACTACATTTTGCCACATACTATGCGATTGGTTATATAAGAAAAAACACCATCAGGTCAAATATCTTGGGGTGTTAGGGAGGGGGCAGAAATCAATAGGGAGTGTATGTGTCAACATTCCAAGGCTGAATTTGAAGTTATTAATACAGAGAGAAGACTTTCTCACGTGAACGGATCATTTGTGAGGGTGGCTTGAAACCTGTGACTTTTGCCCTCTGCCTTTCCCTGACCTCTGACCTGGACCTGAATTAGGCTGCTGACCACAGCCTGTGTAGAGTAATAGACTGACCAACTCTGCTTCATGATCCATTAATACCAGTAACTTAACTAAGAGACCAGAGATGAAAAAGAAATTGTGTGGTCAATAGCTGATTTCTATCTTTATAGCTGTGATTCATGTTGCTGTCTGTTTGATTTAGCAAGGGAGTTGGGTATGATTAATATATCATAACCATCAAATCCATATGTGACCAAATGGCAGTGTTTTACAAAGTCCAACTGTATTAGGCACATCATTTTGTCAAATTATACGCAAGACTTGTAAAATTAATTTCACATGTCACAACAAAGGAAGTAAAACCATTTATCTTTTTTTTATATACTATCTTTACAAATTGCATAAATCAGTCAGCTTACAGTGATGTAAACTAATGAAATCAGTTTGTAAAAAACACTTAGGCACCTCTAATAGAATGTATTGATATTTATTCATTTTATTCCAGCCTGGCCCTGAATTTATCAAAGTAAATCAGGATGTTGAGTGTCAATATCAGAGCTAGGTCACAGCAACCCGCCCATCCTTGATTACAACAATCCATCTGTAATGATACTTTCAACCTCTCCACCGACTGACAATCCAGACAAGAGCAGACTTGCCCAATCAAGAATGGAGCGGGCCCATTCAGGAAAAGCAGCTGCTTTAGAAAGCAGTGCCGCAATGCCCTGTAAATGCTAATTCAAATGCAACTGGAGATTCTCTGGAGGCCAGCAAGACTTGGAAATTGAAACACAAATATTTACCAGTCCAGTTTTAGCAAAAACAGCATCCAGACCAATCATTTTACCTTTGATCCACAAGAAAAGACTAAATTACTAATTTATTAGGTGCAAGGATCCATCTCTCAAATCTTTTTTTTCAAATAGCGAATTTAACTGGCTTTAATTGGATGTAGTGTTTAATTAGACATAGAGCTAGTGACTTTATAATGACTGTCCTTTATTAAACCAAAATTCCCAACAGGTAGGGTAGTGTAGTGTAGCCTCTGAGGAAGAAGCCAGCTCTCCATGGGGGACTGCTTGCTGTGGGGGAACAGCGATCTGTTTTGGAGACTTTGGGGAGAAAGGCTGGGGGGTTAGGTGGGGGAGGTGTTTTTCTTCTTTTTTCTTAGAAGTGCAACATTCTCAGTAAAGAGAGGCTTTAGAGTTTCCCAGTAAGTCCCTTTGTGAAAGAGAAATAGAAGCCTGGAAACACTGCTAGTGATCCTATTTATCAGTTGAGTGACCACATTCAAGGACGGCCATATTGATATGCAAAGAAGTAGGCCCAGGGTCTAAAGAATGGTCTGTGTCAGTCTATTGTCAGGGAGCCATACTTTCTTCAAGCCTGGGTCTTTTTCGAGCAGCACAATGCCATATAGACTGTGCCCATTTAGAGCCTCTGAATCAGACCCAAGTGCTCTGAAAGCCAGCTTTGCAGACTCATTAAGGAGGCTCAATGTCGTCAATGGGTGCTGGCAACTTCAGCAGCAGGGCTGACCGCACGGATTGGGAAGCTTGAAGTGCTACACAAACCCCCTGCTAAAACTAATTGCTGACCCTTGCAGTACGGGGTCAAGTATTGGTATTCATGGCAAAGGGGGAAGAGCCACTTCAGTGACTGTCCAACTGCAGTCCACACTTCATTAGACCCGGAGGGGGGCTTAATGGGTCCTCACTGCCACACAAGGGAGGGCAATGTAACTAAGGCTGAATTGTGACATATACGGTTGAGTATCATATAAAGTATCATTATTTTAGATGTATTGTTTTGAAGCTAAATAGGATTGTAGAACAATGGAACAAAAAAAAAACAACTTTGTAAACAAACGCATACATTAATAGTTAAGATACACCATACATCAGCAGATGAAGAATATGTGTAATGTTTTATTTGTATATACATTTCTTCTAGACCAATCCCTATGAAAGGGTATCAGTAATCAAAAATATACAAAACATTTAAAAGAAAACTATAGGATCTACACTGTAGCTACTCAGCTGCACTTTCCTGATGTAACTACATATCTTGACTGTGCTTGTCCAGACTACCAAACTATTAGTACTGTTCTTTGTGAAACCCAATCTGGATTTAAACCAAGGCAACCAGAAGTGAAAGGCTTGGAATTACTCACTGTGCCACCTGGCCCCCTTAGCTCTCCCAGCATTGCCAGTGCCCCCCTTATACTGACCTGGAGGACCGCCACACCACCACACTATACCTAATTGTGTGGAGGCTTTATGAAGAGGCTTGCCATCTTAGACAGGTATCAAGTTCAGACAGCCAAACTAATTTCAGTCGTGACCTTAGCTGGATTCCAACTGTGTCCTCTGCCCTACAACAGAGTGCATCTTAAAATAGTATTCCAAAAAGGGAGAGTGTGTCTTTAAAGAGTATGTGTTCCAATCCCCCCCCCCGGCAGGGATAAGAGGTTCTATTGACCTGTGTCTGCTCTCCGCACACAGTATGTCAGGGTCATCTGGCGGCCATGTGAACCTGCCACTCATGCGGACAGGCAGGGCATACTCACTGGAGTCCCTTGTCATGTGACCCTGTCAGACGCACAGCCAAGGGAGGGAGTTGGGGGCTGTTATGGAGATTAATGGCTGCAGAAAATGCCCCAATAATGACCCACAATATTTCAGCAATTGTGCCAACAGCTTTGTCTAGGTCTGAATAAAACATAACATATTTTTGATATTGTTTTAGCTGGGAAGTTTTGTCTCTTTAATGTGGTTGAAGGGGATTAAGATTAAGAATTGAGTTTTATTTGTATATAAAAACTAGCATCCAATAAATGAATGTTATGTAATTTTCAATGTGAAATGTTAAAATAATGACCTGCAATGATCTCATGGCTGGCAGCTGATCTTTGAACTCTGTGCAATGAACACTCTTGTACACATGATGGGTCTTTGTTAATGTCATGTCAGTCACATTTGTATTCCCTCACAACCGAACATAATGTGACACCCAAGGAAGAGTATTTATGAGAAACACGGTATTCCTGCCACTATGTGAAATGAGAAAGAAGAAGAACATGGCGCACCTGGCTCACCTGGTAGAAGCCGACTGAATCTTCGGGTCTCCTGAGGCATGTGGGGAACTGCTGCGGTGAGGAGAAAAGCGATTGGGCATTTCAAATGGGGAGAAAATTGGACACACTAAAATAAAAAAATAAATAAAAACAAAAGAAAGAACTGTGCTTTTGATAGTCATGGAATATGGAGTAAGGCTTGGTTACCATTAAATCTACAGTATCCAATTACTACTGGTGGGAGGCTGTGTGGTCCAGTGGTTAAAGAAAAGGACCTGTAACCAGGTGGTTCCCGGTTCAAATCCCACCTCAGCCACTGACTCATTGTGTGACCCTGAGCAAGTCACTTAACCTCCTTGTGCTCCGTCTTTAGGGTGAGACGTAATTGTAAGTGACTCTGCAGCTGATGCATAGTTCACACCCCCTAGTCTCTGTAAGTCACCTTGGATAAAGGCGTCTGCTAAATAAACAAATAATAATACTGAATTGATGTTGTTGTCTCAAACATAACATAATCAAATAAAAAAAAAAAATCCTGATGACCATCCTGAGAGGCAGAAATTACTTTTTTAAAAAGTTGCAAATTCCAACATCAAGGAAATTGAAGTTAGGGTAACACATCTTTCATGCTTACCAAAACCTTTACTTACGAAATATGTTATGGTTGAATGTTTGCAATGATTGATGAAGGTCCAGATTCAGATAGCACTGGTCATTGTCTTTCTAGCTGCAGCTATGTGACTGAGGGGCTTACCCTGGCCCTAACTAATTAGGATTACTTGCCCCCCGGGCTATTTGTTTCACACTCCAACTAAGCCAAGTTCAAACTTCAGTTCTTCCTGAAAGAGCTTTTCCACTCTAAGAAACAGGGTGATTGCTGAGCATCATCCAAATTCAACCTGGCTTCATGCTGTAGACCTATTTAACGCTTGAATCGATTCTGAGATTGGACAAAGAGTTAATGTTGCTTTTCAGGGTCCATGACAGGGTTTCTGACTTTGATTAATATATGGAGTAAACATAAAATCCATGAGTTGCAAAACTGTAGCCAAAATCATTGCCTTGGCCGAACATGGCTAAGCTTGGTAACAATTGGTAAAGTCATGATAGAGCTTGGAACAGCACGGTTTAAAGGAGGTTTAACATTTTTCTTACCTCAGCATTAGCAATAGTGTATTATCACTTCTTTTTTGTTTGTTATTGATACTGGTTAGAAAACAGATTTTAAAAACCTAGGGTCAGCACTCCTTTAAGAATTACAAAAAAACATACTGTAGCAAAGAATACGCAATCATACCACTGTAAAAAAATTAAATTCATTACATTTGGTTCTTTCTTTCTATAAAGAGTGCAGATGTAATTGCCCATGTGCTGCCAGCTATGATGTGCTCTGAAACACAGGTACTGAAGCAGAGTAGAAACCTCTACATGGTCCAGGATTAACTAGAAAGACAATGCCTTATTACTTTGTAAAAGGCCACCACTATAATGCATTCTAATGTTTTATAGCAATACTGCATGTAGTTATTCTAATACATTTGCAGTAGCCCGCATGCTTTATTGTCTGCTCCATTATAACAAAAATAACATGGTGTACAAGGGATGCATGTTCACCTCATTGTACAAGTTGCAAAATAATTACTTTAACCTGAAATCATACGTTGATTTGGCATGAAGTATCCGTGATCCCAGTCCTACCGTGATTAAACCATTCTTTTGTTATTTTGATATTACAAATACTTTTTTTATTTTATATTATATTTAAAACTTTCAGCACACGTTAAATGTAATCCTGGAAGAATCACATATATTTTATTGTACAATGGCACTACTAGCTATGAAATATAAACCAGCAATGGTTCTTTGGGATATTTATTTGTTCTTTAATTTCTGCATTACCAGGATAAGCCCCTTGACACTTTTGATCACATTTACAAGTGATGGCAATCACAATCACACAGGCCCTTTAACCAAGCTCAGTATGTCCAAGTATCCTGTTATTAGAGCCAAATGAGCATTAACTGTGAGTATTATTGAATTCCCCTCGCCACTGAAGGGAGATGGGCAGGGAATTTACATAGCCGAATGGGAATAGCAGGAACCGGGGATTTTACTATGCTTGATTGCTTTGCTTCACTCCAGACCACAGTGTACTCTGCAGTCCATCTACATGATGTTGCATTCATTATGCAATCATCTGCAGAGCTCTTGTGTGTGACCCACGCCTGCCACCTGTATGTACCCATTCTACTCCTGCCATTATCCTGTTATTAAATGATTCTGTACTGAGGAAAGGTAATCTGGGCCTGTATTGTTATCAGCAGATGCTCTGCCTGGTTTCTTGAGATAGGATTTCTCTTTGCTTTTTTATACTGCTTTTGAACGTATATATGTTTTGATATATTTTGAAAACTTTCTGTTACGGGCACCAGGGGGACTAAGAAAAATTGTGTCAATAGAGATCTGGTCCTGAAAGAGGGAGATCTTAAGACTTACAGACTTGGTCTTAATACGGAGCTGGTTGCAAGGAGGGAGTGTACTCTACTTTTACATATTTTAAAATAGATTTGATCAAATATATATGATGTGTTTCCTGTATATGATGTGCGCATGGGATGCAACGTCACAGGGAATTATCCTCATTATTATTAGCTGTTTGCTTGTGGTTCCACTGGACTCCAGTACTGTTTTTTGTTTTTGTAAGAGAAGCCTGTGATGGTTACTTCCCAGTGGTCTGGGTTTAGTAGTGGGGCATGGTGCAGAATCAAAAAAAGACATGCAGTGTGATGTGCTATTAGGTGTGGGCATCATGTATGAGTATTTTATATGGAGGATTTCGCCATCTGGGGGTGGTATTCTGTGCTGTTTCTCTGGGACCTGGGGACAACCATGCAAATATAGGTTATATCCTACCCTAGTTAAAACACATGTGTAATTGCATTACATTAAAAAGTTATAGGACCTTACACCAATCTGGAGCATGGTGATCGTCAAAAGAGAAACTCGATGATGCATTTTCACGAATCCACCGACGTGTACCGACGTCTTTTCACAAAAGCATGTGGTGGGGGCACACCCACCCTGACCAGTGCACAGTCGCATCCAATCTTCTCCAACATGTAAATTGGAGACCAACTTCAAAGGTGACATTGAGAAAGAACTTTGAAAACTAACTATTAAAGTTGAATAGGAACAAGATACAGGCACAATCCATTTTCGATATTATGTTCATCATTTTTTTAGCTTTTTTATTTAGGTTTTTTCTTTCCAACACCCAGGGACTGTGGTGTTGGTGGCTTGGAGGATTATTATGTTGAGAAATGATGCCAATTTGCAAAGTAGTGAAGAGCCAAGATTTCTGTGGTACATAGCGGGCATTGGAACCACCAGTAATGCCCAGGAGCCCAAGAGCTGTCACTCAAAGCACTAGACTAGGGCTGTGGAAAATGCAGCTGTCTTCTGGAACATGTTTCTGCAGCACGACAAACACATGACACTCCATGCTTGTACATATTACCAATCCTTTTAGGCTAACTGTAACTTTTTTATTATATTCTTTTTTTCTGTTCATAATTTCCAGACCACAAAAGCTGTTTTTAAACTACCACATTGGAACAAAATCACATAGTGGCATCCAAACTGCACGGCTTCATATGCATATCTTAAATGAGAAGAAGTTGCGAAGGCATTTCTATTATTAGCATTTATGTGAATGTACAGTGCAGTACTTATAAAATGATGCACTGATAATGTTCTCATCTGTGTAAGTATTTGTGCCACAAAACTAGATTAGGGCCTGTTGCAGAACTGTTTACCAGAGAGCTGGGGTGGGGCTTGACTGTTACATTCATTCCGCTGATTTGTGGCCTATATAGGTGAAAAAGCACATTTTTTCCAGCCTTCAGAGGAATGAACGCCCCTTACTAATGCTGTTTTAATCTTGTTGCCACCTTCTCTTTATGGATTGACATTATGACATTGTGAGCAAAAGCTCAGTTTGTAATTTGTACACAAAGGCAGAGCAGAGAAGAAAATCAATCCCAAACTATGAGAACATGTAATACAATATTGATGGGGCAGGGGGGGAGGGGGTGGAGGTTGGGGGGGGGGTTGAATGGCTCCCCCGACACTGCTCTGGAATGACACTCACAGTAACGAATGTATTACAACATCTTCCTAAATCAATTGACCCAGCTTGTCCGTATTTATTAATATGTCATGTCTTATACAGTTCATACGTACTGGCGATCAATTATGCAGGAGTCTGGAAAGATCCTTATTGCAGAGGAGTAAGGAATGTTGGAACATTTTATGTTGAAAGCTTAGATTCCTGATGCTGGTCACTTGACTGGGAATGCTGGTGCAAATATCAAAATCTGGTTGGACTTTTTAAATTAGCTTTCTGTATCTCGCTAGGTGTTGGCTGCAGCTCCAGATATAGTGTTTCAGTCCCAGCCCTTCTTAAAAGGAAGTTATTTGGCTTTTGGCTAGGATTATCATTATGAGAGATGAGGATTTACCCCACAATTGAAAATTACCATTTAGCAGATAAATACAGGATATCAATTGCTGGAGTCACAGCTTACCACTTCAGCGCTGACAATCAAAATCAGAAATATGAGCGAGCCTTTTTCAGCTAGGATCTGCTCTCAGCCTGGAGGAGTTGCAAGCTTCTAGATATTATTTGGAAAGATTATACAGAGAGAGTGAGGAAAAGGAGGTACATGTGAAGCGACAGAATGGCTCAGGGAGGGGGTGTTAGACTTTCTGGCTCTTGGGGTGAGAAATAAATCATTTTTAGCTATTTTTTGTAAAGTGGAGAATACATTTTGTCAGTCCTGCAGCTCTTTTGCAATGTATTCTGGGAGGAAACCAAAAACGCACTACTACAGCATGTATGAGCTGGTGATTGCCATGACTTCTTTTAAAGAACAGGCTTTACCTTTCATCGGCTGCAGCAAAAAAGAGTAAAGAATAAAATTTTGGAAACCATTTTTGAGGACTAAACTGGTAACCACCTAAGAGTTCACCACAAAATGGACGGTCGGTCTGGGCGGTCAAAATAAATAAGAAACAAAATGCTTATTCTGGCAAAAAAGGGAACCTTGATTTTTGAATTGTTCCGATGGAGATTAGGAGTAAGATCTAGTTAGTTAGGAAATCAGTAATTGGGTTAAAAACCTTAATCAATGCCATATTTATAAATGTACTGTGCTTGCACTATTACATTAGATTGATCTAAGATAATGGAATGCTCTTTACTGTACATTCAAAGATTGAAGCTGAGCCTCGCTCCTAGAACTACGGCAAGCCTCTATTTGTGTATAATGAGGCTTGTTTCTTTTCAGTCTGGAAATAGCTGACAGCGGTGGTTTAAATCAACCAAAGAGGAATTTTCTAAAAGTAATCATTAGTAAAGGCTGATGTTAAACAATTGAAGTCAAACCACTTTCATATTAATGCCATATCTACCTCATTGAATCCAGCCACTGCTGGAGGAATCGGTCATGGGATTCTGAGGGATGAACTGGATTAACAGGAGGCAGTTATCCAATGTTCTTAGTTTTTTTTCTCCTTCTAGGTACAACACAGTCGCTAGGATTCAAAGGAGTTGAATAGCAAATGGCATTATGAGCAGGTAGTGTACAAAGTTGATTTATAAAGTACTTGTCTGGGACTGCTGTTGATTTGATGGAAAGGGAAGTTGAGAACACAGCTATAGGGCAGGCTTGTCTTGCAAAGATGTGATGCTCTGAGCTCACAAGAGTCTATGCTCTCCAGTAAAGCTGAACATTGAGGGCTCCCCACTGCCACTCACTAAACATGGATCTGGCTGCTTCTAACTGCATCTGGTGGCAATGGCTGGCAGTTGCGCATTACCCACCCAGAACATAAAATGAGGATAGATGTGTAAATTAGTCTGTCTATTCTGGGAGTTTTGGTCTCAGTCTGTGTGTTTCCAGGAAGCTCTATGTTCTTCTAATGCTCGACAGACACAATTCAGCCATCTCATGAGTTAACAAAATGTCTTACCCAGATTTTCTTCTAGATTTTGCATGTGGTTTAAATTGAGTGCTATAGCAATACTAAATCAGGATCTTTACACAATATGTGTTCCAAATGTATTAAATTCTCATTGCAATGTAATTCTGTAGGAAGCTAATTGTTTGAATAGCTTTTGTTATTCAGGGTAATACACTGTTATTATAAAGGTATCCCGAAGGTTATTTTCTGTAAGGTTGACCCCACTCTAGAAATAGCACAATAAAGGGATATTTAGAGTTGATATTGCTGAGAAATGCAGCATTGAATGGAAATTTCACATTTTCAGGAGCAAACAGCCTTCCCACTAATGAAATATTCAAAGCTTTTAACCAGTGCAGATTTTCATTTTGTCTTAGAGGGGGTGGGGCTAATTGTGCTGGTTTAACACTGTGCAGCGATACATAACTTTATTTTGTATAGTTTGTTGAAGGCAGGAGCTGAAAACTGAAAAAAAAACTAATGAAGAAAGAAAGAATAAATGAATGAAAACAAAACTGGGATTATTTGTGTGTGTGTGTCAGTATGTGTCTGCATGTGTGGCACAGTATATTACATTTCTGCACTTAAAACAAGCTTCATCCATTCGTTTTGCTCTCCTTGAATGGTCCCTTGATCAAAGTGACTGGGTGACGGCTGGCACAGCCTTTGAATACCCGTCTCATTTCAGACATCGTGGGGTCCCTGTGTGGCCGACAGGCATGACCCAAACAACAGAGTTCCCAGCTTGAGGCTCCTTAGTCTGTCAGCTCTGATGATATGGTCGGCTCCAGACCCCTCCACTTCCATCGCGTCCTCTTATCCCCTGGAAATAGGAATAAAGACAAAAATGAAAGTTTAATACTGTACCATTACAGAAGACTGTTGGACAGGGAGGGTGAGCAAAGGATAAGGGGGAACTCCCTGTCTTAATAGGACCTAAAGAATTCATCAAATGGCTGCAAGTTTCTGAGGTTACCAACCACAGTTGAAAGATTTTTCTTCATGAAAAAGTCCCCAGGAATTAAAAAAACAACATTTTAAACATTTATTCAGCTTTTTCTTATTTTAGTCTGCAGTAAAGTTTAGCTTAACTGGATATATTTAATTAAATGGCAGTAATTGTGTATGCACTTGAAAACCATTCATGTTAAAAATTTGCTACGGGTTTGCAATTATTTAAACACCCACTTTTTATTCGGATCACAAGTATAAAAAATCTGCTCCTGTTTTTTTGAGGATAAAGAAATGTAATGTGTGTATATATATATATATATATATATATATATATATATATATATATATATATATATATATACACTGCTGTATTTAATTAGAAGTTGTGTAACAATAAGTAGGTTTTATTAAGTATTTATTTGAGTTTGAAATCATTTGAATGCTTCCCACTTCATTACGCAACAGCGGGGTGCAGCCCTTGCACATGTGATTTTAATTCTCCAAAAATGAGATTCGCATGGTTCTTATGCGCCATGATTGATTATAAAATTGATCACAGTCTTACATTCAAAATGTGGTGAAAACTTACATGAGGATGTAATGGTGTCATCTGACATTGTGACATCCTGGTGATGAGAGAGTCAGGCAAACATGCCAGTGAAGTTCAAGGTGGTGCTGTCCTGAACTAGGTCCATAGAGGGGACTGGGACGTAATTCTCATGAGCATCATCTGTCATGTATCTTTGTGTAATGCCGCTTATCCAAATACGATTATTATTAATAATGCTTTCTTTTGCATTGCTATAGATAACAACATATTTAAACTTGACATTGACTTAAGCTAATTATAAAATGATTTGTGCAGTTACAGCTTCAATAATGAGAGTAGCTTTTTTATGCATTTGTGTTACTCCTACCTCTCCAACCGCACTTACCAGGTAACCTGGCGTGGAGCAACCTCCACACCTCACCCTCTCTTAACTGGAGTCCCCCAAGGGTCAGTCTTGGGTCCTCTCCTGTTCTCTCTCTACACCCGCTCCCTGGGCCCCCTCATCGCATCCTATGGTTTCTCATACCATTTCTATGCTGATGATGCTCAGATTTACCTCTCCTTCCCCACCTCTGACTCCACCATCTCCTCCCGTATCTCTACCTGTCTGTCTGCTATTTCCTCCTGGATGCACTCGCATCACCTCAAACTCAACCTCTCTAAATCTGACCTCCTTTTCTTTCCCTCCTCCTCCCCCTCCTCTGATCTCTCTATCTCTGTTCCTCTGGAATCTACCACACTCTCTCCCTCTTCCTCCGCTAAGAACCTTGGAGTCACCCTGGACCCCTGCCTCTCTTATTCCCAGCACATCTCCACTCTGGCACACACTTGCCAATTCTTCCTATAGCAACATCCGAAGAATCCGACCCTTCCTCACCAACTATGCTACCCAGCTCCTGGTCGAGGCCCTGGTACTCTCCCGCCTAGACTACTGCAACCACCTCCTGGCTGGCCTCCCTGCATCCGCCACCCGTCCGCTCCAGCTCATCCAGAACTCTGCTGCCCGCCTGGTGTTCTCTCTGCCTCGCTTCGCCCACGCTACTCCACTACTCCGCTTGCTCCACTGGCTCCCGATCACCGCTCGCATCCAGTTCAAGACTCTTGTACTAGCCTACAGATGCCTTGACCAGACTGCACCCAGCTACCTCCAGACCCTCATCTCTCCCTACACCCCCACTCGACCTCTCTGCTCCGCCTGCACTAGAAGACTGGCTCTACCTCCGCTACGCTCCCCTGCCTCCAGAGCCCGCTCCTTCTCCACCCTTGCTCCGCAGTGGTGGAATGACCTTCCTACCCAGTCCCTGACCACATTCCGGCGCCTCCTTAAGACTCACCTCTTCAAACAGCACCTGTTGAACTCCTCTGTTTGTATCCTGGGACACTATCACCCTTCATGTAAATGTGCTTTATTTTGCTCTTATCTGCCCCCTATTTTACTGCATTTAATCCTGTACTTCAGAATACTGTAATCTGCCAAGTGTTTAACCTGTAGTACTTTGTATTTAATCACATCCTGATGTAACTATCACTATTTAATCATATCCTGATGTAACTATCACTATTATCTGCTGTATTATTGAATTTTGGTTTGTCACACTTGTACTTTGCTTGAAAAAAAGTTATTGTATTTCTTGCTCTTATTGTATTACTTGTATTGTAACACTTAAAATGTATTTGCTTACGATTGCAAGTCAACCTGGATAAGGGCGTCTGCTAAGAAATAAATAATAATAATAATAATAATAATACTCAGCATGCCACTAATATTTGATAAATGAGTGCAAAATGTGTTGGAACAGAAGACAAACCTCAAATTCAGAAGCAAGGCAGAGGCGTAAAAAGCAGGGTCAATGATTCAAAATAACACCCTAATTTCTCCAGCGAACCCTTTCTGTGCATTAAAACATTAGCCTGCACTACCACATGCTTGCAACCATGTTTGATCTAAAACGTCCTGTTGTGTGTGTCTCCCTACAGTAGAGCCCTTCTAATCGAAGCTCTGTATTCTGTAAGGTATTCCTGGTGGGAGGCTTTTAAATAATTGAAAGAAATACAATTGAGAAATACAACTAGATGCTTGGGAGCAGGCTCCCCCACTCCCTGTATGTGAGCAGGAAGCTTTTGCATTTTCTTAAACTGGAAAAGGAATCCAGGCAACCTTCTCAAAACTATAATGTAACAGGGTGAGCAGCCCTGTACAATGTTTTGTTTATTTTATTTTTAGATCGGGGTCTCCCCCTCCGCCCCTGTGCAGATTATTGTTTTGTTTTTGTTTATTATGATTTAGTATTTAAATGTATGACGGCGTAGCCGTTTGTTTATTTTGTTATTATTTTGTTTACTTTTTAAAACGTGTTCTGGCAGAGGCGAGATTGGTGCACGTCCTCTGCCAGGAATAGTAAACTCGTGCAGAAGGTGGCCATCTCCCAAATAAATTAGGTGATTTAATTTGTTGCTAATCGGGAGATGGTCACCTATATATATATATCTATATATATATATCTCAAATGTGATTTTGCTCAAATAAGACGTTGCAAAAAATATTATAGATTCTGCTGTACAGTCAAGAATTCACACCCAGTCTAGCATGTAGTATAACAGGATTCCACTGGCAATAGGCAACACTAAACAAGTTGTACTATTGCCATTTTATTATTGAATATTACAGCATGCGCAACCCTGTAATTGAGTGCAGATTGAGCTGAAGCTTCAGATAAATGGATTTCTTGTAATTCACATTTTACTTAACCATGGGTAACTCTGGGTGTGCTATGAAGAAGAATGTGCAAATTTAAGATAAAATACATTTAAATCATTTTGTATTTTATTTATGAATTTGTCACCTAGATTTTGTTGCTGTGAACCTTTCATGAAGAATACACGTATGTTACTAACAATTGACTGCCAGAAGATAAGACTCTGAAGTCTTTGTGAAAAAAATAAAATACATGCCATCATTACAGACAGACAGTATATACTGACTTCCAAACTGCGTGAAATTAAAGCAGATACTTCATAATCACCCAAGACAGCTATCTGGCAGAGTTACACATTTATAAATAGCAAAACAGTATCTTTCAGTGAATTACATCATAGAAAATCAGCAGCATGATCTCAGAAAAGACTCTTTCAACAAGAGACAGTGGCATTAAATAATGATGTGAACCAAGCCCGTTACAGAAAAGTGCTGTGCTGTTTAAGCCTGCCTGTGAACACTCATGGGCTTGTCCCCCTTTCTGAAGGTTGAGAGATGAGACCTCTTTCAGATGCCAGGAAAGAGACACATCTCTCCAGATCCAGCTATTATTTAAATATTATTATGTCAATGTGGAGTCTCCAAGTCGATGTAGGGCTTTCAAGCAAACTAGCAAACTAAGCATAATACTTTTTCATTAATCATCAAAAAGACTTGTTTATGACAGCGTACTGCATTTGTAAAAAGGTATTACCATAGTAAAAAGCATAGGGAAGCATTGTAAAGAATAGCAAGGCATGGAAAAGCATATTAAATAAACATGACAAACCAGCAGGGTAAAATATGGTAAATGCTTTGCATACCCATAGGAAAAGCATGGTAAGACTGCAAAAATATTGTGGTAAACTTATAAGGGAGTACTTTAGAAAAGTATAGTATCCTTAATTGTGTTGAAACTTTGGTGTATTTTTCAATTTTTCACTTCCCCCCTTGATTTTCCCCATGTGTAGGCTAGTACTCAAACCCAAGCTGATGCTCAGTTTAACTTTTCATTTCTAACACTGCACTTGACTTTCAATCTAGCTAAATGTTTTTGAATAGTTCTAATAATATCAAATGTTAGATAAGAAACCTAGTATTTACAAAAAAAAAAAGCTCTAATTACATGATGATGTTTACTGGAAACTTTCAAAGTTAAACTTGATAACAATAATTTGTGCTTCTGTGTACTTATTATCTTTGAAGCAGTACCTTCTTGACATTGCTGATAGTTTTCCCAAACATTTGCTTTTAAACCTTAAAAGATACTATAATTGGGGTGTACAGTATGTGATTTAGTTAAAACAGTAACATTATGACTAGTGCTGCTGTACGCTATGGAAATGTCCTTAGGATCTAATAATGCAGAAACATGCCTTAAATAACAAGCAATGTGGCTTTTTTTTCTTCTTCTGCAAAATCCATCATATATTTGATTACATTTCTGCAACCCTTGTATACAGATAATGAGAACGTTTTTTTACAGTGTGCTTAGTGTTTGACTCTGTCCAACGCTTATCCAAAACATTCTGTTAACACACAATAAAGGAGAATACATAGTTGCAAGGATTTGCATGAGAGAAAAGAGAGATTTATAATGTAATGCTGCCTTTCTTTAAGAGTAAAAGCTGTACAGGTATCTTCCCCTGGAAGCTTGGGAATGCCACCCTGTTCTGAATGATCAACACAATGTGTTTTTGTGTTGATGAGGTTTTTGTTATGTACACTGAAGGATCTCATCTAGTTGGTAAATGATGATAAGAGCGCAATGCAAAACACAAAAGCCAGTGAACTGTGAATACATGTGATGGCACATTTAAAAAGCTAGGGGCCTGACCCTGTACAGTCTGTACTGTTTCAGATAAACTGGGTGAGTTTTAAAGTTGGCAAACAACTGCATTTAAAACAAGACAGACATCATTTTCATGTGCACAACAGGCGATTTTTATACTGTGTACAGCTATGTCCAAAAGTTATGTATCACCTATAAAATTAACTCATTTTGTTTCATAAAGTCAGCAGCAGTGTGGAGTAGTGGTTAGGGCTCTGGACTCTTGACCGGAGGGTTGTGGGTTCAATCCCCAGTGGGGGACACTGCTGTTGTACCCTTGAGCAAGGTACTTTACCTAGATTGCTCCAGTAAAAACCCAACTGTATAAATGGGTAACTGTATGTAAAAATAATGTGATATCTGAATAATGTATAATCTGATATCTTGTAACAAGGGCGTCTGCTAAGAAATAAATAATAATAATAATAATAAAGTCAAATGGAATCTGCTGAACAGTCTTACGTTAATATTGAATTACATAGCACTTTGTAGTTTTCCATATACCTAATGAAAAATGTAAAATAAAAAAAATATGACATTTCGAACATGAAATACTGTAGTAGTATTATGGATTCCAGTAGACTTTTGCAATATAACTTTGTAGTGTCTTTGATTGCACGATGTTCAATAAAATATCTAAATTATGTTCTTATAGTCTAAAAAAAAAAAAAAAAAAGTTTCTATCCTAAAATTCTAGCTCTTATGGAAAAAACATATATTTTTAATATATGGTAGAAAAGTATGATCCTTATATTTTGTCATATATATAAATTGGCCCATTTTATATATATTTAAAATATATGGGATATATTTTAAATATATTTTAGTCTGTAATCCATATAAAATAAATATATGGATTACAGACTAAAATATCCCATATATTTTAAATATATAAAAAGGGGCCAATTTCTCTATATAAAAAGTATAAGGATCCTACTTCTCCAGCATATATTAAAAATATATGTTTGTTCCATAAGGGAGGTGATGAAAAACTTTTGACGATAGCTGTAGTTATGTAACACATTTACTATAACTACTGCTTATAAAAAATCTAATATAAAAAATGTAATATCCTAAATGCAATATACTAGATGTACACGTACCTATAGGGTTATATACAAAATATTATTGATATATAATGAACTTGTTTTGTTGATTTAAAAAGGGTTTGGGATTTATTTTTGTGCTTCAAAGTATTACAAAAAAAGGGTTGTGAATGGGATCCAGTGCAGCATTGTTCTGTTGTGTTTAAACTGTGTTCCTAATAAATAAATATTACAACAAAAGCAACAGGTGTTCTTGACAGTTCTGTGCAACGACAGTGAGCCATAGCATCCTTCTGAGCAATGAGAAAGGCAAGGTTATGCTTTTCATAAAATAAAGTTCCCACAGACTTAGATAACAAGTGCAAATCCTGCTTGATCCCTTTTATTCAGGGTTCAACCCTTCAGTTTTTTGTTACACGCACTTTTTTGCACAGTACAGTATAGTGCCAGTCAGATGAGTACACTGTTCTTTGGTGGGCAGTTGTCTGAAAGGGTTTGCAGACAAAACACTGTTTAGGTAAAGCCTTTTTAAGTATGGGATTATGGGGGCAAACAAGACAGACCAACTTTTTTTTTTCTTCTTAGATGCAATTTTACATAAAATGTTTATTACACTGCGGGCTAAGAAAAAAACACACAGATAAGAAAGTTGTCCATCTAATTAATTAACTGTATTTTTCTGGGACAAGTGTACTTAGCTTTAATCTTTATTGCACCCCCTAGTGCTCTGGACAGCTTTCTGAATTCCAGTCCACTCAGAATATGGAAATATCTCGGCTTCGGTCCTGAGTAATGACTATTTTTACTGTCTCTTTAGT
This sequence comes from Acipenser ruthenus, assembly GCF_902713425.1. Lineage (NCBI taxonomy): Eukaryota > Metazoa > Chordata > Actinopteri > Acipenseriformes > Acipenseridae > Acipenser > Acipenser ruthenus. The sequence continues at coordinate 7,016,278 of NC_081210.1, forward strand.
TTTCTCTGTATTGGAGCACAGCCTTTTTTTTATTATTATTATTATTATTTTTTAATTTAGTAGTCGCCAGTTGTTTGTATAATTTTCTCCCCAATTTGGAATAGCCAATTATTTTTATGCTCAGCTCATCGCTACCCCCCCCCACACTGACTCGGGAGCGGCGAAGACGAACACAAGCTGTCCTCCGAAGCGTGTGCCGTCAGCCGACCACTTCTTTTACACACTGCAGGCGCACCATGCAGCCACCTCAGAGCTACAGCATCGGAGGACAATGCAGCTCTGGGCAGCTTACAGGCAAACTCCCAGGCGCCCAGTCAGACCACAGGGCTCACTGGTGCGCGGTGAGCCGAGGACACCTGGCCGACTCAAGCCCCCCCAGGCAGCACTTGGCCAATTGTGCACCGCCCACCTGGGAACTCCCATCCACGGTCGGCAGTGGAATAGCCTGGACTGGAACCAGTGACGTCCAGGCTATAGGGCGCATCCTGCACTCCATGTGGAGCGCCTTTACTGGATGTGCCACTCAGGAGCCCCTCAGCCTTTTTACGGTTGATTGAAAATATATATTTTTGATTACAGGACTACATTAATGGTTGCAAATGTCACAGCTGACATTCTGAACCATGTCCTAAACTGTGTCAGACCAACAGCAGAATTCAATTCTGTATGTTTTTAATATGATGCATTGTTTATGAATTTACCTGTATCTCACAACACACAGTTGCTGTAGCTCTGTATATACAGTGACAATTTTGCTTTGAACTCAATCAAGATTACTTTTTTTATATTTGTTTCATTATTTAACACCTGTCCTGTCTTCAGTTCAATGCCCAGAACTCATACTGTTTGTGTACTGAAACCAGTTATAGTCTATACATCACATTTCCGTGTGCGGTAGTAGGTACAAAATCTCCCCAGCTGGCTTTCTGTTCCTACAATAACCGCGTCTCAATAATCCTGACCTGACCGACCCTTGTTCTCCAGTCCTGGGCTCCTCCAAACCAGAGGCTGCCAAAATCATCAAACTTGTTTCTGCTGTGACCTTAAACCTTTAAATACATATTTAAATCGAGGCATCCCGTAGTGAAGGCAATGCATTCACCCACTGCACCACGTCGCCCCTCAGGACCTATTCTTAGGACCGCAAGGCCTTACAGGGACCTGCGAACCAGTCCTTTTTTTTTTTAAAGCCTAGGACACTTAACCGGGAAATTTTTGTAAGGGGTATTTTAAGCGAGCGAAGCAGCACAGGGGGAGGGTGTTAATCGCCTCCTGCAAAAAGGGGTCTGTAATTTTTTTAAAATATAGATGCTCAGAAACTAAACTAGAATTCAGTATAAGAGTCCTTTAGTGCAGCCTTCGAGATGATGGCGTTGAATCAAGGGTGTGTTTTGGGATGCATTTTGTTATATGCCCAAGTGGCAGACTTGCAATCTCTCAAGACTGTCATGTTGGAATCATAAAAGCAGTGCGAGGGAACCAATCTAAGATAGGAAAAAGAAAGATATATATATATATTATTATTTTTATTATTTATTTCTTAGCAGACCCCCTTATCCAGGGCAACTTACAATTGTTACAAGATATCACATTATACATTATTTTTACATACAATTACCCATTTATACAGTTGGGTTTTTACTGGAGCAATCTAGGTAAAGTACCTTGCTCAAGGGTACAACAGCAGTGTCCCCCACTGGGGATTGAACCCACAACCCTCAACCCGCCGGTCAAGAGTCCAGAGCCCTAACCACTACTCCACACTGCTATATGTAGACTGGGAGATTCCTAGATTAAACGTGTCCCGGGCGGGAGATTTTCTCTGACCGGGAGATTGGTCTTGAAAACGGGAGGGTCCTGGTCAAAACGGGAGACAGGTGTGTATAGTTCTGCATGAGTTCCACTCCTTAAGATGTGGAAAAAAGCAATATTGGTATGCTGGAGGAAAACATATTTAAAGGCTTTAATTTAATCCATTCCCCAGTGCTCGTCCTGATGTAATCATGGAAGGAGAACCAGCCAGGCAGAACAAGCTCTAGTTAACTTCTAGCAAAAGCAATGTCATACAAACCATAATGTGATAAAAATCTGCCTGTGGAGTGCAATCAGTCACCGTGTTTATATTTTTATAGGCAGCCCCTCTCTCTCGCTCTCTGGCATCTTCCCTGCAAGGAAAGACCTGTCCAGACCTGAGGACTTTTAGCAGATTGTATCTCTTTTTGTACCTTTTGTTCCTGTCCTTCAAAGGATGCAGATGCTTTTAAACAGAGAGCTATCAGATTTAAAAACAGACCTGAAGCAAAAACTAAATAATTTCTGTATGGATACATCTGATTGTTAAGTAGTATGTTTTAAGACACTTGGCCCTGACAAGGAACCTACCTTAAAAAAAAAAAAAAAAAATACTCATGGAGTTTCATAATGTAAGTGCAAGACAGTCCCATATTGAACCTGTCCTACTGTGAGACATTCAATAACATCTCAAAACATGGATATTGCTCTCCTGAACTATCTGGGTCTGCTAGATCAAACCTCAATTTACTGGAGTGCAGTGCAGTTTGTATTCAGTCTATCTGCACTTCAACTGCTATGATGTGACCATAGACACATTTTCACAGGTGATTAATATTATGTCCAAATTAACTCGTCTTACTCACAGGGTTATGCATTTCCCATGAAAGAACACTAACACACACACAAACTGGGTGTTATAGCATTTGTATAATTTCCTATTATATATATATATATATATATATATATATATATATATATATATATATATATATATATATATATATATATATTTAATTATATCTCAATCCTAAAGTTCTAGGTGATGCAAAGCTTTTGGCCAGAGCTGTACACAGTATAAATATTTGCCCATAGCTGTAATATACACATCTGAATAGGTTCTCTTAGGTTATTTTAGCATGCAAATAAGTGATGAAAGCCAGTTTCTGAATCAGTGTAAATGTCAACAGTAGATTGATGACGGCATTGGCAGTTGTTATATATTACTGAGCACAACCGAATGACTTTCATCAACATATGGAGACAGTTTTCTAGAATGTGTTGGCTTTGCTGGCATGGCTAGATAGCTCTAATACGCGTCTGTAAATAGTATCTTCATTCCTTTGATGATGGGAGCTACATTACTCAAGTCGGGCGAAACTTTTTTTTTTTTTTTTGTCAATTTGAGTTGATCATTTGGCATTAGTTTAAGCCATCGTGTCTATGCAATGTAAAATGTAGGTGTGTTTGATTTTCATACAATATCAGAATAATGTTTCCTCAACCCTAAGGGAAATAGCTCACTGATGGAAATTCCAGCATTCTCTTCTGGTCAGAGTTGGTGGTTTGCTGGTTTTTGGCTGGTTGTGTCTGTTAAGATGATCCAAGAAAAAACAGGATTAATTTGATGTCTCCACTCATGAATTAATCTGTTTGCTGTAAATATTGCCTGCGGTTTAGTGTTGGGTGCCCAATAAGAGGCCAGTAAATATTAATTCCAATTCCCAACTCTTAGCTAATGACCAGATCAGGATTATAACTTCCAACAAGAACTAATGTGGCATCACACTGCACATGGTAGCAGTTAAGAGTAAAATTAAATCATTTAATGTGCCAGAATTCAAGACATTATTTTTAAATATGTTGTTTCCTTGAATTTCCGACCTAATCCTCCATCCCCCTGGGCGGCGCGTGGCCAATTGAGCGCTGCCCCCTGGAAGCTCCCGTCCTCGCGACGTCCAGACTATAGAGCACATCCTGCACTCCATTTGGAGCACCTTTACTGGATGTGCCACTCGGGAGCCCCCCTTCATCTCCATTTTAACAATTTGTTTAAAGTTGTCAGTCATATGCTGTGCTGTAGAGCTTGGGCTGGAGTGGTCTCAAGGTTAGGTATGTATTCGACAGCCAATGTTCTGCATGTGTGACTGTAACAGGGCAGAAGAACCCTGCTTGGAAATAGAGGGCAGGGCAAATCACTGCTAAATATGGAATATTGTGGGTGTTGAAGGAGAGAGAGAGAGAGAGTGAGAGAGAGAGAGAGAGAGAGAGAGAGAGAGAGAGAGAGAGAGAGAGAGAGACAGGAGAAGGAGAAAGAGAAAGAAATAAAAAGAAAAATAAGAATTGCTACTCGTGCTGGAAGGAGCAGCACAGTACTTGTTTGGTGGAGGTATTGCTTGTGTTATTATTTTGCTCTGTGAGCAGTGTTTCTGTATATCCTTTTTTTATTTTTATAATCTGTGTCGGTGTCAACTTCCTGGTCTGAGGACCTCACCACAAAGCCGTCTTGTCACCTGTTTGCATGCTGTATCATGCGTGCCTGCCTGGGGCGTGCACCCCTGGGCTGGGTGACTGGTTGGTTTTTAACAACCAATTCCTCTAAAAAGTTTACTAGGGGAAAACCATGGTAAAAGCGCAGTGTTCAATCTACTTGATCTGAATACAGACCTTGTTGGTTCTCCGGTATGTGTACTTTCCCTAAATACCAGTAGTTTATGTTTTTGTTTTCTTCTATACAGGTTTAGGTTGAGGATGAAGGTCACTTGGCTGGCTGAAGGAATAAAGCTCTCAACCCCCTGCACATGTGCTAATTGGAAAAGGATGCTCTATAATCCTTGTTAAGATGCAGTTTTATTAAACGCCTTCCTGCTTCTAGCGGAGCGGTCATGCTTTTTGTGAACCTTGTGCTGTGGCATTGCTGTTTGGCAACATGACTAAAAAGAATACTCCCTTATACCAGTTGATGACAGGCAGATCAAAACCTTTTATGCCACGGAAGGGTTGAAATTAAAAAAACATTTTAAATGGATATATTTTTTGGCATCCATGTCAAGCTTCACATTTGGCCATAACAGTTGACATTTGGCAGTTCTTAAAACAGCTATCGAATGTGAGCTTCTATTGTGCAAATGGAAAAAAAGAAAAGAAACTTAAAGACAAATGTTTTCATCCTTGCTGAAACAAATCAGTGAAACGAAACAGGATTTTGTTTTTCCTAGCAACAGAAACATATGCTTTTGAGATGTGGGACTCCTGCTTTTCATATTTATTGGGTCTTAACAATAATTGAACAAGTGTGTGTGCCTTTTTATATTGTTTCTTCAAAGAGATATTGTAATGAGAAAATGTAAAATGAGGACTTGAGGTTTTTTTTCCCCATTTTTCAAGCATTGGAGATTTCGCCTGATGTGTGACTTGCCTTTGGCTCTTTAAGGTGCACTGCCTTTTTGTGTCAGATCTTTTTCACTTCCAGTATCTGGTTCCTCTTTTCTATTAATTATCCATTGATCACTATAAAGGTTTTTTACAGGGTTAGATAGCGAAGAAATAATCCCTTATAAAAGTTTACCACAGTATTTTTTTGCAGTTTTCCCATGATTATACCTTACCCTGGTTTGTCATGTTTATGAATGTTTCACCATACCTCGCTATTATTTACAATGCTAACCTATGCTTTGTCATGCTTTCAGCATGCTTTATTACATTTAGCTCTACTTTTACTAAGGGGAATTTTTATAATGCACTACCAATTCATTTTCAACAGATTTAATTTGTCTGTTCTTCAAAAATGTTATCAGGGAAAGGGAGTGAAAAAAGAACGTGTTTAAGTGCTGAAGAAGAGGAGGAGGTGATGCTAATAACCAATACATATGTAACTGGCTGCACTGTTGTCTTGCATATAATAGTTGGAGTGCTGTGTCGCAAATTAGAACACTTCTTTACTTCTGTATTTGTTCACGATTGTTTGTTTGTTTGTTTGTTTGTTTGTTTGTTTGTAAAGCTTACTCCCGACTTTCTCTCCCGTTCTCTCCACACTGAACACCCAACCCCCGAGTCAAACACTCACTGTTTTATGCAGCTGTACCGAGACTCGATTGCTAATCAATCATTCACTTGAATCTCAGCACAGTCTGCACATGGACTAATTGTGCACTGCCTGTGCCCCATACAAATACCCACTTTAATCTGCACGTGAAGTGATTGTGCAATCCCAGTGCCTAAACACAAATGTACATTTTATATCACCTGTGCTACATAACTCACACTCAGTGCACCACTCCAATAATGCATATAACAGACAACATAAAACACAAAATACACACAGGGGCGGGGCACCTTGCCACAGTCGGGTACACAATACAGACTATATATGGGCATATTTAATCAAAAGAGCATATGAGGGCTCAGACTGTTAAAGTACTGACCAGTTTATAACCATTCAATCTTCAATGCTGTACGTAGGATTTATTTGTTATTTTGTTTTTAAATCAGTTTCCTTTACAGATATACAACTGCGTTTCTATAAAATGCTTGCTGTTTGCTCTTTTTTAAACAGTTGCATTTTGGAATATTCCTGCAGCTGTCTTAATCCTAAATGTTTTCTAAATATTTTGAATTTTGCATATAATATCAGTGCCGGCATGTCTGTGGTGAGCAAAATGAACACATTGTAACAAATCAGGCGTATCTCTAACAGTGCAAACGGATACCTAATGCATATTTAGTCTGTATGTTGTTATTGTAGACATTTGATAAAAAAAAAATATGTGGTGTACCAATATAACCAAAGCAATCCGTGTGTCCTGCTCTAAAATCTATACAGCTTTAAATACAATATTTAGAGGGCTTAAAACACTGATGTTATGTATTGATAATATATTCATCTCTAACTAACAAACTCAACAGTTACTCTAACCAATAAATATGTAAGCATGGCCATATTCAAGCATTACCCATTGTGAAAGGGCTGTATTATTAGTTTAATGGAAAAAAATACCAATATAAAGTGATGATAGTATGTATTATTTATGTTATTTCTCAACAAATATAATCTTTTTTTCGTTTCTGTGAACAGAAATTCCTAAGAATAGACACAAAGAACGTACTTGATTACGTCCTGTGATTAACCAGCAAAGTTTTTTTTTTTTTCTTTGCTCGGCCAGAGATTTCTCCAAGCCTTGGTATTATATCTTTCTATTGACATGCTAAAAGGAGAGCAGTTTTAAATCAGAAGAATGAGACTCTTTGTCTAGCATTTGCTGTATTATGTTTCATTGAATAAAGGCTTCATTCAGGCTTTCGATTAATAATATTTGGAGATTAAAGATATTCTGCCTCGTTTTGGTCTTGGTGCTGCAATTGAATTAGAAAGATTTATAAATGCTATATAAAGAGTTATTGATGCTATAAATAAACTGTATCCAGCAGCAATATTCTACTAGCGCAGCACTGGGAGAAAAAAAACTTGATTGCTGTCTGAGCACGGGCTCCATTTTCTTCAATTATAAAATGTAATTTGGTCACTCAATTGCAATATCATATTACACTTGTAAAGAAAAAAGACTCATGATGACATGATGCATTCAGTTTTATACTCCCTTGTATTAGAACTGCTTTTCATCAACATTGCATTAAAATGATTCACTTTGAACACATCTGAATTTGGGAATGCTTAGAGTTCCCTGTCCTGAAATTTAAAACACACTGGGTTTTTTTTAAAGCAGATGACCAGCATCCTTAAGATGTGTTTCCACTTGGCAACGCTGCCATGCTCAAGTGGTCCAGATACTGATATGGGACCATAGTACTGCAATGGATTACCATTGTGTATTGGTTCATCGCATTGGCATGTCAAAAGAAGAGCATTTTAGCACTGTGGTACCATTCTATTAATTGTAACTGTCTTTGCTCTACCATCGCTCCTTGCATTGGTCGTTGAAAATCACTTGAGCCCTGTGTGCTCACTCTACATTGAACAAGTCAATTTACATGGTAAATGGAATTCTCTTTAATTCCAATAGCAAGGTTACAATGGGACACTAGGGATGATGTGTGCTATATTCATCCAAAATACCTGAATTGCACCTGTGTGGCCTGGGTTACTTTGCCGACATGTGCCTAACACAACACTGTAAAAGGCCTTAAAACTGTCCGTCTGAATTCAAACTCATCTGTCATCACTATGAAGCAACGAGACTCTTCTCCTGATAGCATGGTCAAGGCATCGCTTCCTTCTCGCATTCCAGTTTATGATACTAAATATTGTCTGTTTGGTTCCCATCCTCTTCAGCATTAACACGCAGTTCCATTGCCATGGTGATGAATGGGTTTAATATTGGTTGTTATTGAAAAGAGCTAAACAGGTCAATGAAGAGAGTCTGTGGCAATGCAATGCTTTTTTCATTGAATCAGCACCAATATTCACACCATCAAAAACAATATGTCATCGAGCTCAAAATCTCCATTGACTTATTGCAGGGGTCAGGTATCAGTCCGGCTCACAGGATGGCGAATACTTCCAATCAGCGTGCCATTTACTCAGTCAAACACAGCAATTACATGAAATGATAGATCTGGACATTATACTTTATCTACCATGAAGGCCCAAATCATTTATAAAACATCAAATTGTCTTACTGAATGATGTTCAGTGTTTTCTTTCAAGGCTGACATTTACTGTTTGACTGTACAAGGCTGCATTCATGGGCTTATGAGTTTTCAAGCTAAGAAAAACTTACAGGCCAGATTACTATGACTAAAACTGTTAATTAAACAATGCAGATAGGAGTCCTAACAATCATACACTAAAAAGAGACACAGTATCCTTGTCATGCTTATTTAATTTTTTAATTTAAGACTTTGTTTGAGACTTTGTAAGTGCTTACTAGTAGCTAATGTAAACTGGCATGTTAGAATGCAATTGAGAATTAATTATAAACTTTGCATTTGCTGTAGCTTTGACAAGCTGAAAAGGTATTATTCTAAAAAAAAAAAAAAAAAAACGAGTGACTTCTTGTGTGTAGCTAAATTGAATAATAAATTAAACTAACATAATAACTTGCTGCCCTGAAGGTGTGGGAAGGGCAGAATAAACTGGGATTCGGGTTACAAATTCGATTTGGGAAAGAGTGAGACAAGACAACTTGTTCACCGAATCAAGAGGCAAGAAAGAAGCAGATAGTACCTGTAACAGATGTTTAAAATCCCAGTATGAATGTGGTCATGCCAGACACTGTTTAATAGAGCAGGCTCCTTGAATGGCAGCTGAGTGACAGATGAAAGTTTCAGGGGAAGGGTATTTACTTTCATGTGGCAATTAGGGTACAAAGGTGGGAAGCTGGAATGTGTCTCTTTCAGACAAACTGAAAGGAGTTTCAAGGCAAGACCATGTATATAAACCAATACCAAAAGTCCCTCCGACTCAACATCCACTTCAACCTGACAACTGGAAGTGTAGTATTGTGCAGTACTGTTCACATTTGGAGGGTATTTCTGTTTTAATAATTTGTATTATTTTTTTTTCAAAAATACAATTTATGATTGATTACAAAATAAAAGAATTCAATTTAGAGGATATTTCTGTACCAGAGACATCACTTACTGTGCTCTCACTAGAATTCAACACTTTAATTATAGGTTTGATTTTTGTTGCCTTTTTATTGAACCAGCTGAAGCGTATAACAAAATGAAGTTGGGATAATGAATAACAGGACTTCTCCACAAAGCTCTGCGAATCCACCTCAGCCCTGAAGCAGAGACTTGACAAGCGTGCCAAATCAGGAAAAACTATGTGTTCGATTTTATCAAGTGAAGGACAGAGACCTGATAAACTGGGACCCAGGTCTCCAAGGGGAAAGGCCAGTACATTAACCCACCGGACCACAATCCTCAAATGGGGCATTTTATGTGTTAAAGAAAACAGATAAAATGTTTGTCCAATTATTTGGCACTGCATAAATGGCACTGCAGTGACATCAGGTCCTGTTACTGAAGATGTGAAAAAGTAACAAAAGTCATTGTCAGTGCTATTCAGACAAGTCTTAAATAAAAGATATCGACCATTCTTTAATCCAACCACTGCAGGTGGAACCTAATAAACTATTCATGATTCCTGTACCTTTTTTGTCACCGACCCCTGCTCATAAGAACAGCTGCTCTGGAGTTTAACTCTGTCTTGTATGATCACACCTGTAAATAATTCATGCTACATTTAGGCATTTACCACCTAATTATCTTGCTCTCTTCAAAGAAACCAAAGAACGGGATTACCTTACTTTAAACTAAAAAGTTTAACAGATGGCCTGAGTTCTTGTGCAAATGTTCTACCGCCCCATCCTCTATTTGTAGTAATGCTAGTTAAATACAATCCTGATAACAGACATGTAAGAGGCATTCTAGTTTGAACGCAGAATAGTCTCCAAATTATATTACATTGAAAGGATATTATTATCTTAAATGAAGCTGTCATCTCTTTTTAGGATACGAATGATAATCCTAATCAAGCAGCAGTTGAATACCAGTGGGATGTGAAGGGCAGACTCCATTTAAAGACAGGGAAATAATTTCATATTGTAATGTATTATTATTATTAATAATTTCTTTAGTCATGGTTAATATTAACAATGCACATGTTCATTTACCTTTCATATTTTACTAATAATCCCCAGGTGACATTTTACAGTGGAACATTGATATTGCCCGCTAGTCTAACATGGATTCATATTAAACCATGAAGTGCAGTCATTCTAGTTGATATTAGGTTTACCAATACAATTGGTTCTATCATATTTCAAGTGCAGTGCAGTATATCAATACAAATGGTTGTATCATATACTAGAAAACACACCTAGGCAATGTCATTAAATTATGATCAAAGTATAATATGTGAGCCTATAGCAATAGTTTATTATTGTTTATGGCTGTAACATGACACTATATACATGTAATGAGCTGTGCAGTGTGGTAATATGGATTCAATATGACTTTTAATTCTTCATTTAGGATTTGTACCGCTGTATGATATTGAAAAATATCATTTTATAAAGGTATGGCAAAAACAATGTGATCAATGCAGACCCATGACTGGGCTGTTGCTCTTTAATGTGGAAAAAAAATAATAAATCACGAGAACCATGCTTACTTGTAAAAAATAAAACAAGTGGACAAATCAATCATTGGATAATGATTATATGGCTTATTGTTTTTCTCTTTTCAAAAAATATGATTGATATTTCTGGAGGGGAGTTGGGGACTTTTTGTTACAGTTGTTATATCATTTTCTTGCAGGAAGATTTTTGTGGTCATTTTTCTAAATGCCTCCTCTGTACTGAATGGCAGATCTATTCTGTATGAATGCATTGTAAGAGATATAACATGTAAATTATACTGCTATAAATGTCCTACATTGCAATCAATACCAGCAGGATTACCTGGTAAAAGACACTATTGCTGTGGATGGGCATCTGTCAGTGACCTTTCAAAATATTGAGCCTGACAGTGAGTTTATGGTCATGACATGTCATCAACGCTATACAAATTATAACCGTGTTTATTGACATAATAAATATGAGCGTCCAGGTGGTATCCATTTCCCCTGGTTTAGATGAGGTAGTGAAAGGCTCCACGGTGCAGGACTGGCACACCATGTTTATCAAGCAACGCTGGCAACTTAAAAACTACAGAAGAAGGACAGGATGTTGCTGATCAATATCGATTTCTGTTTTCAGTGATGAGGACAAATGTAAAAGATTATCATAAAGTAACATTGTTTGTTTTATGTTTCAAAGGCTGACCAAAGTAACATTTCGGTTACAATCCCTAAGTTTGAGCTGCAGGCATACGGTATACAGCAAACTCTCTGCCTCCTGAAGCCACATTGTCGTTCAGTCACCATGTCACACCTAAACAAGTGTGCTGCCTCCGGCTAATTCTTGCAGCAACAGGAGGTTATAAATCCACTGCAATCTCTGATGAAATTCACTGAAGCACAAAAGGTTTGTTTACCACTTGTTCCTTCCAATACATCACAGGACTCATTTTTATTTCATTATTAATTCTCTAATTATATTTGTCAAATCTTACAGTCATGACCTATGTCCAGTCATTCTTAGAGCTCAATTATTCATTTATATTACCATTCATCAGGGCCGCATTGACAATTCTCTGCTGTGTCAAAGCTACAAATGTGCTTTCACTCCGTAACCACAGACTGAAGCAATAATGTATGACTGCAACAATTATTCAACATTGTTAACCTCAGAATAACCTTAAATCCACTAAAGCAATACCCCAGAATGTCCCAGAAGGAAAGGGTGTCTCATTAAATCATTGTTAATGGCTATACATCCAGGGTTCAAAACAAAGCTTGTTTTCAGCGGGTGGACTTTAAACCAAGATATTTTATTTAGGACAGGTTAAGGATAATAAATAATAATGTTACTATGATTTAATATTTTCTGAAAATGGCTTTCCCATTTCAAAGTTAATTGAGTCCCTGATAGCAGTCTCTTAAAAACAGATCATCTCAAAGAGTTAATCATGGTTTATTTTAACTAACAAATGAATGCAAAAACCTTGATAGGACAACCTTAGTCATTGTAAATGACCTTGTCTGGGGAAGAAAAACAGCAAATCACCCATTTGAAGTTAATGGAAAAAGTGGCTTTTAAGGTTTTGTTCTTCAGAACCGAAGGCAGTGTGGTCCTGTGTTATTAAGTTGCAGTCCCAGGGGTCTGCTGTGCTAAAGGTCAATTCCTAGAGCCTGAGGCACTGGAGTTTATACTGCTGTAAAAAATGCAAATATAGGTGCATGGTATAGAATCTACAAGGCAATATGCTCCCACATTCCCACCAACATATGTATAAAATTAGGTAAGGGTGGCAGTTATGACAAGAACAACAACAAAAAAAAAAAACTAAACCCGGTCACCTGCACCTTTACAGCTACTAGGGCAAAGCATGTGATGATGTCACCAGCTGCAATACAGTGGAGCAATGGAAAAGGGATGTGGGTGCACAGTATGTGAGAAATGTATTTCCTGATATAGAACGTAATAATATTATTCCAATTATGCAGCAATTTGAGAACAAACAAGGAGATTAAATAACCCAAGGGGATGCATTAACAATTTCTACAAATGTTAGTTTAACCTCGGAGATTTTTATTATTATTATTTTTTATGTATGACCTTATAGAACGAATGCGTAGCTGTAAAACAGAAATTTTAAATTAGATGTTGTCAAAGGTTTTATTTATGCACATGACGGCAGAAATATAAATGCAAACCAAGCTGTGGATTTGAGTGACATTGCCTTGGGAATAGCACCTTTATCACACGCGCGTGTCCTGGACGAGGTCTCTACGATAGTTTCAAAATATTAATAGAGGCTTACCAATCATGCTAGTAAACGTTTCATTGTGCGTAACAAGTTACCTTGAGCGTTACGGTTTTCACCAGCTGTGCTCAGAATTATATACAGAATTATGTAATAAATAAATAAATAAATAAAAACAGTTACAAATACATACATATTTTGCTTTAAGTTATTCGTTTGTTTATTTATTTGTTTACTTATTTATTTAGCATACGGAAAAAAATGCTAGGTGCACCAGGGATAGTCAAATACTGTACGGTGCACGTCGGTGCGCTGGGCGGCTTGTGACCTGCGCGTTCCACCACGGCACTCGAGCAGCGCCTCAACCCAGAGCCTCGTTTAGGTTTAAATATTTCCTCGTATCCCCATCGCTCAATCTCAGGTAAAATATAAATATTCTCCAGTTTATTATTGTTATTATTCGTTTACTTACACATGTACTGCACTGTATTGTTGCTGGAGTTAGAAACATCATTTTTTGCTACTTTGTCTAAATTTGCTACTGGTAGCAAAGTATGACATGTATAAGCGTCACATTTTGCTACCTGTTACCAAAATGTCATCAGTAGGCATAAACGTTGTTTGCTTTTGGTCAAGATAAAACAGTCCAACAATTAATATTCGTGGTTATATAGAGAATGGTTTGAAAAGAGTTGCCTTTTTATCTTTTGCTTTTTTTTATTTTAAAAAATGTAGCTCTATAGCACATTTTTCTAACACCAGCTGTCTGTATTTATTACATATGGAGTAAAATGTAACTTTACAAAACACGTATTTTCTCATCCAAACACTCCCAATCACACCTTTGTTCGTTTCAAATAAGTTTTTAATTCAAAGGTAATTCCTGGAGTATTCATTTATTTTTTTTATTCATGTTATTTTCATCATTTACAGGTTGTAAAAAATGGCATCCAATGGTCCTGCCCAGTCTTTTGTTTGCCATTTCAGAACTGCATCCTACACAGCTCATCCTGTAAGTTCCATTACCCATGTTGTATTTATTTGGGGTATTTTTCCTAATGGGAGATTATATATTACAGTATTTAATTTCCATGCACGTAGGTGTAAATGTATCACACGATGCTTTAATTGCAGAATAAATATTAGTTTATTCTTGACTGATGTGCCTGCTAGTACCAAGTCAGCTTGTTTTTATGCTGCATATTGTTTTCTCAGGTAGCTTGTTGGCAGTAAGTGCAGATTTTTTGATTGCCCTAATGCTTTTCCAAAAGCACCATAAGGTGCTTTAACAATTGTTTTTGAGGGCCTACTAAGTTGTGTCTCAAACTATAAGAAGCCCAGGAGTATTGTCAAAGAGCTTGATTGAAAGATGGTACTGCATGACACCTGGCAATCTGCAGTTTATTAAGTACAGCATGTAGCAAAAGTTAATAAATATTTATAATAGGATTGATTTACACATAGTACTTGTTTAAAGACTGTACAGTATATATTTCTTAATCTATTTCTCACTCCGCTTGTTAAAACCACATGTTCAAAGGGCCAGCTAGTTGATGTCATTGCAAGCTGTTTTAATTGGAAATAAAAACATAACTGGATGTTAGGCGAATCCTAAAACTATTACTCTGTACTTTTTCTTTGAAATTTTCAAAGAAGAGACAACTAGCTACTGAAATGTTCCTTGTCAGTTTAGAAACTGCATCATCTTGCAAATCCTGACTGGTTCCCACAGTAGGAAAAAAATACTTTTTTACTCCATAAATCAAAGTGAACATACTTTTTTAGTTAAACTACTGTCTAGAGCTAATAATTTATATTATAATGGAACTATTTGTTACACAAAACTGTTTAAGTAATAAAACCTGCTGCAGATCAAGTAAATAACTTTATCTAGCCCTGTCATAATGTACTGCATACATCATCATTGTTGGAATAGAAATACGTGTTTAATTACCAGCATCAATTAACTTTTTCAGAATATACTGTAAACTTGGCCATTGTGGTCTAACAAACAGTTTTCTGTTAGTTTCTAAATGTTACAAAAACATACATTAGCAACGTCTGGAATGTTTTTCATTTATCATGATCTTTTCATACATGTCTTTTTTAGAGTGTAGTTGGGGTTATAATTGGAAGAAACTGATGTCAAGGGATTTCCAGACAGAAAAAGCTGAGTTTATTTTAAATCTAATTTTATACATGATGTTCATGCTGACTCTAGACTTTGACAACCTGCTAATCGCACTTAACAAAATTGTATTTAATAATGTTTTCTTTTTTTTATAAGTATCTTATTTCTTCTACACATAAAAAGAAAACGCTATTAAATACAGTTTTGTTAAGTGCGATTAGCGGGTTGTCAAAGTTTTGATTTGGTCCCAGCCTTACTATGACTATTACTTCTGTAAATATCTGCAATGTTTTGTAGAAGATTGCCCTCTAGTGGAAGTTGTGTATAGTTCGGTACTATGGCTGTTATTTTTTAGATTAAAACAGATATATTTTGAAACCTGAATGAAAACACATAATATAAACATGTGCGGTATAGAATGCATAGTAAATGGGTTTTATTGCAGGTTTATGTAACTAAGAGAATTCAATTTTTTTTTCTTATTTAGATATTATTTTAAAATATGAAACAACCAGTGCCATTATATTTGACCTAGTAAGAAGCTACATATGTGATAGTTCAATTTTTTTTTCATTTTCTTTATCTTTTAGTGCTTGTAGCAAATTTGCAATAAATGAGGAATCAAACACCTGTGTGAATGTGGCATGCTCTGGATCTGGAAAACCTGTGGATGTCATTACGACCTTTGAGTTACTGGTGGACCTTACTGATCATACAGGCACGCTGCAATCCCGCAACCTGTCAGGGAATGTAGCAGAGAAAACATTGCACTGTAAGTTTTCAGTTTACAAAATTGTGCTCTCTCTACATTTAAACTAGAGGACAACTGATAATTCAGATAGGAAATGTACTACAAGGTGCGATGCATTGACGCATGTGCCTTACGCGCTCATACAGTATTTATTAAGCCCATTGCTTTTGTAGAATTGTTATTTCCTAAGATATGTTTTGTCTTGGTTTTTAGGTTGATGATTTTATCTGTCTAGCGGAGGGCCATAAAACATCCCTGAAATGGAGATTTCTTTTGGAAAGATGGAAAATTTATCTGAAGGTGTGCATATATTTTTTATACACTATTAATTGTTTATTCAGGTTTCTTAGAGAAGGTAAGGGAAGTTGCATAGATTCCTTGTCAAAGATTAAATAATGAATAGTAATTATCATTAATAAATTATATATGATGGTTCTAAATAGGTAACACAAAAAATAAAAAAAAATGTGTGACAGAAAGAAATGTCCGTTTATAAATAATTCCCTGTACAGTTCCCTCAATTGATGAAATACAATCATTTTTGAGAATTGACCATATTCATTTAATGATTTCAGATACTTCCATCACCAAATGCAAGAACTGGTCTTAGAGTCAAAGTGCTATCCTGTACACTGGCTGACCCTGAAGAAGTAAGCCAATGCTTACCTGTCTTGGGAATGTGGAGCAGTCAATGGTTTGGTATCTGTATGCTTAGTTAACAAAAAATAAATTCAAATAAAATTGTTTATTATTAAATTAATATCAAGTTTTAAAGCATTCATTATTCATCTGTTTAAATTATGTGTGAATTAAATTATTTCTTAGAGGAAGTATACTGATTGATTGTATGTCTCTATAAAGTTAATAAAGCTATAACCAGTTATTGTTAAAAATATAATTCAGATTGTCTTTCATTTGCTGCAATGCATTTTAAACATATAATTAATTTTAAAAAACGTGACCCTGTAATGCCATCTTGATGCATATGAACATCACCTACACACCATATTCTTCTCATTTGGCACAATTACGTCACTCAGGTTCCTAGCATAAAGGTGTTCTCAAGATCCAAGAGCACGAAAGAAACAATATTGGTCTGACTTACACCTGTGACGGGTGTGTGTATTTCAGAAAATGACATAGTCCAGGCCTGAGACTACTTTATTTAGACTTCAAATGTAATTACTAAAATACTAATGTATTCCTCGAGTAAGGAACCATGTAGTATTTTTGCCTATAAACAATTTATAACCATTGCAAATAAATTCACATTTATTTCTGTAGTTTTTGATAATGTTTACACATTATCCAACTTAGAACTTATCCAGAGACTTAAAGAAGGTCACTCTGGCCTATCCACTCTGAACTTCATGCTCACAATGCCCTCGATCCCTGCCTGCAGTTCATCGTGTTCCTGAACGCTTGATACTCCTTTCGGGGTCCCTGTCAAAATGAGGTCACCCTCTTCCAAAGTTATGATCTCGCTGATGTAACTGATGAGAAAAGGGATCGAGAAGATCATTTGGGAGGTGTTGCCTTCCTGTCGTAACTGGTCATTCACTTTGAGCCAAATCTTTACATTGCCAGGGTCGGCGATCTTTTCCTTGGTGATAAATTCGCTCACGGGACATGACGTGTTGAATGCTTTTGCGAGAGTCCACGGCAGACCTTTGGTTTTGCATTCGTCTTGGACATCCCTGGCTGTCATATCGAGACACAACGCATAGCCGGCGATGTGGTCCATTGCAGCGTTCTGGGGGATTGCTGTCCCCCCTTTCCCAATAACGACCCCCAGCTCCACTTCATGGTGTAAATTGTGAGAGTAGAAAGGCACCATTATAGACGACCCTTCAGTCACATAAGCAGAGGGTGGTTTCAGAAACAACACAGGCTCTGTTGGGACCGCATTTTTCAGTTCTTTGGCATGGTCAGCATAATTTCTTCCAACACAGATAATTTTACGTCCCCACTCCCAAAATCTGTTTAGATTTCTTGTAGAAGCCATTGTCACGGTCGGCTTTATTACAGCCCGTCAGTATACTGTAACTATAACTGGCCTTTTTGAGTTCTACGGTGTGCTGGAGGTGCCAAACAAGTCCAGCAGATGGAAAGCACTGGATTTCAACACTCTTTATTTGATTCCACCGCAGTTTACATAGTACAAGCAGAAACGGTGTGTGAAAATAGATATACAATTGTTATTTAAAATGAATAAATAAAATAAACATATACATTAGGGGGAGCAGTTTTATGATTAATAATATACAAAGTTTAATAACTACAGCGCAAATTGCGTGTGTCACACCCCCTGATCAGATTGGCTGTGAGGTCGGGGTTAAAGTTAAAAAGGGAATGATGCAATACTGTACTTTAAACCAAACAGTGTGTTTAGTTCCTGTTTACCATAATCACCAGACAGCAGTATTGCCATGTTATTCAGGTCCTTGACGGGTGTCGTCACTCATGGTTTAGGTGCTGCTTACAAATTCGGTATGGAAAGATTGTTTGTTTTATGGAAATCTATTAAGAATGTTTTGGTTTTTTTAATAAAAATGTTATACAATATTGACAGATGAAAATTGCACTGCAAGTGCTGCGTTAATCAACTTACCACCTACAGTTATATTATATAAAAATTCAAATATATGTGTTCAACGAGAACGTGTTTAAAAAAAAAACTAGAAAATTAGAACAACCTATTTCTATAATTTGGATTGGATGTCAAATTATGATATATCGATTACAAAGCAGCCGCAGTGTCAATTGATAAATATGTACTTTATAATTCATGGCAAATCAATAAAGACGTTTACAATTTTTTTTAATTCACGTGTTTTGAAGCAATCCTCATATATACAGCACAGAAAGTACTAATGAAAATGAACCTGTATGAAAATTATGGAGCTCTCATGAACTGTGGTTGTGGGTAGTTTTGTGCTTGAATGCAGTACTTATCCAATGCCATTGTCTTTATCTCTCAACAAGTGACTACTCCATGTTTGTTTTTACTTTTATACTCTAGTCTCTACCTCTCACTTCAAAACATTCCAGTAAGGGCTGCTGAACAGGACAGGTAGAGAATTTGATCACGTTTACTGGCTATGAAGTCCCCAGCACAGGTTTACATACAGCAATCAGACTTCATTGAAAATTGTAGACAACGAGTTGGGAAAAGGGATTTTAAATTGACACTTTTTTTTAAAAGAAATTAAATGAGCATTACCAGCTTTTCAACCAGCATGGCTATTTGAAAATCAACACTACTGGCTCAGCCTAGTACTGATTTGACAAAGATACACCAACATGGTACGGTTTTCCAAACTAAACATAGTTGTACTGTATTAACTTTTATCTATTGACAGCCTTTTTTATTTTAGATAAGGGTCCTTGGTAAGAGTCAAGCTCAAAGTAAAACCTGGAATGAAAAACTACTGTGCAATGGGAGTCTTATTTCCAACTCATGTGTAATTTCGCTTTCAGGTCCAGCACAAGCGAGTGCAGCTTTAATCCATTCCTCTCGAAAGTCTTTACTCATTTCACAATCAAGCATGAAGGTTGAACTGCTCCCAGCATTGACTGATAACTACATGTACCTTCTTATTGATGAGGAGACCAAGGAAGCAGCTATTGTGGACCCCGTGGAGCCACAAAAGGTATTTTTTTTTTTTCTTCCTCTAAGAGAAAGGTTCTCAAGTGTGAAAGGGGATGTAATAAGCAGACACTTGGCTGGTTTCACAGACTCCGATTATGACTGCCTAATGTTACTTTAGGTAAGGTAGTTCAGGGTTAGCGCTGATTGGGTATTGAGAATCAATACTGTATTCTGAGGTGAATGCAGACAAATGTTTCAACAACAAAACTAAATAAATTCAGTGTGACAATGCTGTATTCTGTGGTAATGCTTGAAAACGGTTGTTAGAGACTGCCAGGTATATGTACTATATATCTCAAAGTGTGCCCTTCTTCTTCTTCTTCTTCTACTTCTTCTAATCCTTATATGTTGTTTAGGTTGTGGAAGCAGTCAAAAAGCATGGGGTGAAACTAACTACTGTTCTTACTACACATCATCACTGGTAAGAGTCTGTTCAATTGAATTTAATGGCAGGCATGTTCTGCATCTAAACTTCTAATATCTATGTAGCCAAAAAACCTAAGCAGCAGCACAGACCCAAAGAGTTTTAGATTTATGTATATCAATTCAAACAAGCACATTAGTACTACAGCTTGGCTGGTTTCACAGACCCTGATTATCAGTAAATCCTGGACTACCTAATGTTAGGTAAGCTGGTCGGTCTGTGAAATCAGCTAGATTTGTTTCGCATATTATTTGTTAAACAAAATTAGTCTCATTATAGACCTAAAATATCATATTTCCTCAGGGACCATGCAGGAGGCAATGAGAAGATGGTGAAGTTGGTTTCTGGGTTGAAAGTTTATGGGGGAGACAGCAGAGTGGGGGCCCTTAACCAGAAAGTCACACACCACAATACATTCAAGGTAAAATGAGAAATGAAAGGACAACCTTATACTGTCATAGAAAAACCATCAAAAAGTGTTTAGTGTAAAAAAAAAAAAAAAGGAAAGTTTTCCATTAGTTTTAAAAGCGTAAATGGATAGTTACTATTACCTCTATGTTTGGTGCATACTGAGGTTCTGTAATCATGACTAATGATTATCAGCTGGTTTCACAAACCCAGACTTGCAATAATCTTGTGAAGAAAAACTTTTGTAATAAATGTAAAAATCTTTATTTATTTTTTTTTAAACTATGGCCAAACAACAATTCCCTGCCAGAAATTGTAAAACAAAAAAACACCACTACACAATTTCTACAGGCAACAGCAACATTTTGTCACTAGTAATAATACTACTAATAATAAACCATATGTAACATTTCTGTCAATATTTTAGATAAGGTGATTGATTTATAATAACTAATATATACAGCTGACCTTGGTATAACACTAATGTCTTTAATCTCATAATTGACCGGTACTCTGCCCACTTCATAACACTTATACAAGAACCGGCAAGGTCATGAGTTTGTATTAACTTTAAAGGAATACAGCATCAGTGCAGCTAAATATTATTTTCTTACCAAATTTAGGTTGGATCCTTGAATGTTAAGTGTCTGTTTACACCGTGTCACACATCTGGACACATCTGTTATTTTGTTACTAAAGAGAGCAGTTCAGAACCCCCTGCTGTATTTACTGGTAAGTGATTTTATCAAGGGCTGCATTTATTGCTATGAAACAGTCCTTGAGGTTTGTTATGCTGTTACTTCAACAGTCTTTACCACATACATGTCATGCTCAAATACTAAATATGTTTAATTGGCAAGTATGGTACATTTTATACTCTTTTGTAATTTGATACTAGTTGTTGTTTGCTGAATTAACAGTTGTATTGTTTGATAATCAAAGCCTTCTGCAAGTAATTGGAAAATCCTACTTTTTTAAAACTGAAAACTGCTCATGAAAATAATGACACATGACAAGTCCATCGTATGCCTACCATTTCGCTTGCTAATAAAAACAGCAAGTCAGTAGCAGGTACATAGCTGTATTTTTCTCTTGGGTCTTCTTTAACTTTTAGTTGTTATCCTAAAACATCAAACCATTTTAGTTCTACAATAAAGTTCACACACCTAATAATAGTTATTCTTAGCTTGTTGATTGACTGATGTTCATGAAATGATTGCATATACATGTTTGCAGGTGATACTCTGTTCATTGCTGGGTGTGGGAAGTTCTTTGAAGGCACCGCAGATGAAATGTACAAAGCTTTGATTGAGATTCTTGGACGCCTTCCACCTGAAACCGTAACTACCACTTATTTGCAATTCTTACATTACAAATTAATTATTGCAAGAAATCTTTAGACTTTTTAGCTAGAAAGCTAAAAGGAAAGGTAAGATAAAGCTTAGAAACAGATGTAAATGTAAAACAGGAGATGTAAAATACAAACAGAGATAACTTGAAATTGTTGTTGGTCTGCTACATTTTGATGTGTTGATGTGGGTTGTTCTTTTTCAGAGAGTTTATTGTGGACATGAGTACACTATCAACAATCTGAAGTTTGCTAGACATGTGGAACCAAGAAATGATGCAATCAAGAAAAAACTAGCTTGGGCAAAGGTATTGAATAATCAGCTTGGGTTAGATTGAAGTCTTCTTTTTATTATTTCCACACTTAGAATTATTTTAGTACGCAAAATTACTGTACTACCATAGAGTTTTAATTACAAAAAGAAATCTCTGTGATTCATGTATTTATTATTGGTGGTAATTTTGCAAAATCTCTCCTTTTCAGGACAAGTATGACAAAGGTGAACCTACTATCCCTTCCACTATAGCTGAAGAGTTTACCTACAACCCCTTTATGAGAGTCAGGTATGGAACCATTCTTTTAAAAGAACCATACTGTAATCTTACTGTATTTCAGTCCATCAATAATAATTTCCTTGAAAGCAAACATTTTGATGAAAAGCATACACCCGGTTAAATTTTATAAATATCGTACTTTTGAGTGATGGTGCTTTTTAATAAAAATAAATCGTATCTTTGGTGGGTCGTTTACAAAAAGCTGCACAGAAACGTAATTCTTTTTTATTTCATTATTTACACAGTTTTGTTAGCTTGTTTTTTTTCTTTAATCTCAACACCAGGGAGAAATCGGTGCAGGAACATGCTGGACACACTGATCCTGTCGCTACTATGGGTTCCATTCGCAAAGAGAAGGATAACTTCAGAGTGCCCAAGAACTGACTGTAAAGTGGAAAAACAGAACATGCTTTCTTACATAAGCTTTTCTGGCACTACCCTGCACCCACGGTGCACAGCTAGCAGTAACTGGATCACTCACTGCTTTGTAAATGGAATGTATAAAAAAAAAGAGCTCTATATTGTAATGTCTAAAGCATCTTTCCTGTTCATGGGACTTCGAAGTTTTAAAAACCAGGGATAATTTTAGTACAAAATGTGAATTTTAACAATGGCGGCGTTTACATGCACAAGTCATGACAGTTTTCCTTGCGACCTGTTTGCCGTACTTTTCAGGAAATGCGTTGCTAGCATTTTTGTTTTAGGAAAAAAATCGTCCGTACCAATGCAGATTACTCAAGTCATAGTCATTTAGGGGAGGGGATATTTAAATTACTAAGTAGGAAAAGAACGACTCTGAATATAGTGAGGAGAGCTTCATGCGTTGCCATGAAGATAAAAACATTTAACAAGAGAAATGAATTAACGTGTTGTCGTGCATATTCTGAATTACACCGCGCATTAGCTACTTGTTTGTCTGGTTACCTTTCCAACACACACACACACACACACACACACACACACAAAATTATATAAAATATAATTTCTACTAAGTACAAGTTTATATGTGTGTGTGTGTTTGTGGAACATCTAAAAGTTACATTTCATTAACACTAGAACTGCCTTTTACAATACATGTTTTTATTTTGAATATAACCTACAATATTCATTTTTTTTATATATACAAGCCTGTTGTTATCTCTACTGGACCTGGCAGCCATCAATACCTTTGTTTTGTACAAGGAATGCACCGGGGAAAATATCAGTAGGAGAGATTTCATCTTGAAGCTAACCACAGAGCTTTGGCAGAAACATTTCAGAAAACTGCAAAGCACCAGGCTGCAGCAGCTCAACCTGGATTCAGTGCTACAGTGGCACACACGCAAGATAAATCATATGTTAATTTCGTTTTAGATTAAAAACGACTTTTGTTTTTACGGTTTTCTATGTGCATAAACTTGTTTACACACTGGTTTCTTTTGAAGTGTTTATTTTATTATAGTTTTTCATTTTTTGAAGTAGTGCTTTATATGTGGTAATTTAATAAATAAACCCTTTTATGTTTAATTGTTCATTTAAATACGGTGTTTTGGCTGTGCAGATGTTTGATGTTATGTGCTTGAATAAAGCTTTTGAGTTGTATCCAATAGTTTGTCTTTCATTTTAATATTGATGATGTTTATAATGTACCGAGATAATAACTGCCGTTGGCGGTTGTAGGTATGAGTATAACCGCGGCGGTTCTAGTGTTGAAGTAGTCCATAAATGCACATTTTGTGTGTGTGTGTGTGTTGGGGGGTGTATGTTTTGTACGGCCTTTCTGCTGGAGATTACGTGAGATTAAGTCAGAAGAACGGGATCTTGACTGCTGAAATCTTGTGAGCCACAAGCACGATGAGAAATCAATTGACCCTACCCTTAAAGTCACGCTGTCAAAAGGACGTTCTTTTGCTGTTTCACGATGTATTTGCGTGACAACATCACACAGTCGTGACTGTATAGTCGATTTTCAAGTGCATGTAAACCAAGCCTATGTTAATTATTTTATACATAAGTATGGTATTTGTACAAGTCCCTTATCGTTTTTTTTTTAAGATTTCCGGACTGTATTTCCAGTTGGACTGGAGTAAAGTCAGTTGACAGTACTATGCCACTACACACAGTTTTTTTTCTGTGTATCAGGCTGTGGACTACACAGACACCATGAATTTTTGGTCTAAGGATGCTAGTTAAAACACTTAAATTTACAAAAAAAAAAAAAAAAAAAAAAAACCTTTAAATAAACTATAATTTGTATTGTATTGCATTTTAAAGGCCACCCCCCTAAAAAAACAAAAAAAAAAAACACTTTTCTCCACCACTGTCTACCATTTCAGTCAAGGTTGACTGGAAGCTATACATTTTATGTCATCATACTTGTTTTTTTGCAGGATCTTACTGTGAAAGCACAAACGTTATTTACAGATGACAGAAGTTGAGCTCAGCTTCTTTATACTGTTCAAGCTGTCAAGTGAAATCCTGCTGTTCTTCACCACTTGATGGTCAGGCCACTGCTTATTTTTTCGACGGCATGGTACCACGTGTGTAACAGTTTGTTGGTTCTCTCGGATCTCACACTCTCAAGCCACGTGTTGTAGAGTTCTGTGACAGTGGTGTTCTCTTCCAGGACCTCAGCAGATCTTTATTAGACTCACCCTCGCTTGCCCAGAGAAGGACAATATTCATTGTCTGAGCTAAAAGAGGTTTGTAGAGACTTACAATACAGATTACAATACATTGAAACTGCGAGTTCATTTCTACCAAGTGCTGCATACTAGGAGTGTTTAAAAAAGGTTTAAGCAGACTGCAGCATTAACATAATTACTGACCCCACTGCTGGTTGCCTACTTCAGCCTTACCTGAAGCACAGGCCATGACCTCTACGAAGTGGTATTGGGATTTCCCTCGTTTCAGTTTGTGCAAGGTTTCGGAAGCCGTAGGCAGCAGCGAAGTGAAGTACTACAGCCCCGTCCTCCAGAGTCATCTCCTGGAAATCTTTATTCCTGAAATTCAGTTAAAACAGCACAATATGAGGCTTTTATTAGGTTTCACTATGGCAATAAAAAAATAAAAATACCAATCGCAAAAATACTAATGTCTTAAAAAGTCAGAAAATTTCAAAAGTTCAAAAAGTCAAAATTTTAGAAAATGTAGCACACTAAATATGATCTCAGTCTGCAAAAGGGAGAATAACAAGGAGCAACACTGTGGTGGGTACATGTATTTGGCAGGGTTAGGAATTAACCCCATCCCTGCCAACCACCACCACCAATACACAAACCAACACTATTTACAAGCAGGGCCCTGCCCTGCTCTGCCACAGTGTTGCTTCTAATTATTCTCCCTAACACAGGACTTTCTAATACTCTTTAACTGTAAGGTCTCTCTTAATTAAAATGTAAAATGTACTGGCCAGATTTCTCATCTCTGGATTCTTTGGCTAAGGCTATGCTGTGCTAATACTGAAATCAGTAAACCAGCTTCAGTACCTTATTCAGATTCAGTACTCTGTAGAGTTCCTCGTGGCTCTGCTGTGTAATTGACTCACTTTCTGCAGGCTAAGCAGTTGTTCAGGGTAATCTTGGCCTTTTCCAGCTTTTGTAATCCTCCATCCTGCAAAAACAAAGACAGAAAGAACAAGTTAAAGGACAAGTGAAAGACTAAAGATTACAACCACCAAACAGATTAAAATTGTATTAACAAAGCTGATCCAAAAAGAGAGAGATATTAAAGTTGTTACCAGGTTGAAATGGGCATGACGAGTGTGGACAAGGTGGGAGTTACATTTACAGTTGCATTTATTAGACAATGCAAACAAATGGCTAAACTCTCATTGCATGACAATGTAAGCCACTCTGTTTTAATGTGCTAGACATTGATTAAACATGCATACTGTATACTATAGATTTTATATGTAATGTGTTCTGTAGAGACTTTTTAAAATATCAGATAACTTTAATACTACAGCTATGGCCAAATGTTTTGCATCACCTATATGAACATAATTTGGATATTTTATTTAACATTATGTAATCAAAAAAACTACAAAATGATATAGAAAAGCATACCGGAAGCCATAATAGTAGTACATTATTTCATGTTAGATTTCGAAATGTCACATTTTTCAATTTTTGGCAGTTTTTCGTTAAGTATATGTAAAACTACAAAGCAGTATATAATTCAATATGTTAATGTACGATTATTCAGCAAGTTTCATTCAACTTGAAGCAACATTAGATCATTCTATAGGGTGATGCAAAACTTTTGGCCATAGCTGTAGACTGTGTAGTGTTGTAAACACCATCACATTCCTAGGACTGTTGGGAAAACAGAAATAATAATAATAATAATAATAATAATAATAATAATAATAATAATAACTACATGCTTACCTGGTTAAACTGAAAGTAACTTCCATCATCTTCAATTTTAATTTTGACCATTGATTTCCCAGGCTTCTTCTCAACCTTTACTGGTTTCACACACTCCTTAAAAAAAATACCACTGCACTGACATGTTAATATTGCATCGGACATCTCAGCTTTTTCTGAACTAGAAATACTCAGGATTGTCACAGTTCACCCATGCACCCTAGAATCAAGCAGCTCTCCCATGCCACACTTGAATTAGGTATGTATTCCCTGTTTATAAACATGTATGTGTCTCCTAGATTTCCTTAGCTGTTTAGGAGAATCACTTGATGTGCTGCTGATTTTCTCTTCCAGCTAAATAATCATAATAATAATAATATTGTTTCTAAAATGCTGAATGTTATAATAATCTGACATATTCAGAAACAACACTTCAGTGTTGTTATTTACCATTTCCATTGCTTTATATGGGGGAAATGGCACCCTCATGTAAGGATATCATGCATTTGAATCTTCCATATGTCCCCATATAAAGAGCAGAAGAGTTTTTTTTTTATTTGTCCTGATATGAGGCTGTGATGCATGAAACTATACTTATCATATAAAAATATTACTGCTGTGAGTACTACACAGTTATATACTAAATTGACTTTGCTTTTTGAAGTCTCCTCCAGTAAGGTCGTGTATATACGTGTATAGCAGACAGCGCTCAGAAGCGACATGGTTTTGTGCTGCACCAAACAAAACAGAAGAAAGCAAGTGCAAACACAAAAACTGAACTCCAGAAGAGTCTGCTTTATCTTGATTCTACACAGGAAGGCATAGCAGGGTTTATTTGATCTCCTCCCTCAGATATTCACTGCATTAGTCAGTCAAAAACACCCCGTTGGACTAAACCCAAAGTTAACCTGTTAATGTCCAGCCATGACCAGGACAATCACCAAAGGTTATGTTCCTTTGTACCAAGAGTTTTTTATGTTGTGTAAATCTGAATTCATACAGTTGTATATTTTGTGTGTATATTATTAGTTGTTCTATATGTGATTGATTAGTCTATACAGCAACCATTTATGTTAGTGTAATGTAAATTCCAAGATACTCTGCTGAAAATGCATCTGGTATTAAAACCCTAGCGCAGGTTTGCAGTCGTTGAAAACATGGGCTATTTGTTTGAAAGGTTCAGTAAAGCCAGGGACTTTAAACACTTTCTCCTGGCAATTGCGGTTCAAAATGTTTTTACTTAGCCTACAACCAATTCAAATGAACATTTTCAGGTGGGAATAAATTAAATAAAAAAAAACTGACAATATAAACTGGGAAGGCATTATTTTAACTGGCCCATTCCTTATCCAAGTGGTTTCTTTCTAGTTTATTATTATTATTTTTAACTGGGTCCTAAAACGTTTAAAGCAGCTAAATGTGCAGTAACCTAAACTCTCCAGTTAGTTTGAGAAAGTTATGCGTGTATGTATGACAATTCAAAGGATTTTTGCTGTCACTGTGGTATATACTGTTAACATATTAAATATTGTATATTCAAAAGGTCCAAATTGAAAGAAAAAAAAAAATCTGTGCAAACCAATCTGAAATGTTTTTATTTATTATCACAAACCCAAAAACAAATGCACCATTATATACAAATAATAAAAGACATACTTTACATTTAGTAGATGCACAGTATTCTTTTAGAAGATCATATATTACACAGTACAACTGTTACGTACATGTAATAAAAATAAAATACAGTGCCCATTATCCGTTTCAGTGCTCAAGCTAGGAGAAGAATAATTAAATCAGTATATTGAAAAGAATATATATTTCTACATCTCAATCCATGTCTGAAGTGCTGAAAGAGAAACAAATTTAAATACCACCACCCTTTATTTTTCCAGTTTATTTTTGCCCCCTCTCCCCCTTTAAAACCATCACTAAATAAATACAAACACAACAGCAAGATGCATGTCAACATCAGAACAGCTTTAAGGACAATAGTGTGTAGATCTGCTGCTTTTTAGTTTCCAAAGGTTCATTCATCTATACATACAGGAATATCTTCAATACCTATACTTAATGCGTAATGTGCAGTATGTGCTGCAGTGCATTATTAATATATAGTACTACCATAAAAAAACAGAACAAACTTAAAAAACACAGGGTTTCTCATGCAGAAAATGCAGCAACACATTTATCATTGAATTATATTACTACTAATGCAAAGTAGAGTTTTTAAGCAAATCAACACATAAGGATGAACTGATTTTCAAAACTCGGTAAACTACAGGTTAATCTATTTGTACGTTTTATATTGTATGTATTAATTTAATATTTGATTTAGTTTTAACAAAGTTTTATCACTTGTTTTAGAACTAGAAGAAAATGTGAAGTGCAATATAAATATAAAAGCAATTCTAATTCATTAGAAATGTGAAATTGCTTACATTGTAACAGATTTTATTATAGTTAACTCCCATTTCTACAGCGTAAAACCCCTTACTGAATTGTAAAAATCAAAACCTATATGGCAAAGTAAAAGTAATCTTTACTTCTATGGCTTTTTCTTTCAAGCTCCAAAAGCATACGTCGAATTAATAAGCAGCAACCTGAGGATTTAACAACAGCAAAAAAATATTTTAAAGCATCATAAATCCTTCACTTAACTTACATCTCAGTAACATGTCATTATTTTTAATATTAAACCCACTAATGCCCAAATCACAGATCTTATTTTGGAAAT
The DNA here is from genome assembly GCF_902713425.1 of Acipenser ruthenus. NCBI lineage: Eukaryota > Metazoa > Chordata > Actinopteri > Acipenseriformes > Acipenseridae > Acipenser > Acipenser ruthenus. Next base: position 7,045,754 of record NC_081210.1, read on the forward strand.
TAGTGTTAACTAGGGTTTGTTAAACCACCCCTAAATCCTTAACTAACAAGCTATGGACTGGAAACCAGGATATCCTTGTTCTACATTATCTTGAACCATTAGTCACAACCTGGTGCAACACAGGGCACAAAGAAGAAAAACTGCTGCAATGATCCTGGCAACCCTGAGATTCAAGACAAAATTATTTTGAAAATACAATATTACTGTATTGCCCACTGTAGCCTGTCACAGTACCTTGCTCTATAAAAATAGCCTGTGTATGAAAAAGTACAATAATGAAGTACGACAGCTAAAATATGGTTAGCAGTGCAAACTCACTATGAGACTACTGCATGCTGTTATAGCGAGACACAGTGGTGCAGTGTTAATGTACATTGAGGAAACAGCACCTTGAAAAGGGATTCACAGTTTAAAGTAAAGAATTATGATTAAAAAAAAATCTGTGAATGAGTATGTGTGTGTGTATCTATTAGTATATGCACTTGTCTGTGCACTCTTATTATCACACTGCAATTAAATCTAACTCTCTCTGTATAAGGCTATTGTTTTTGAAGCTCTTGATTTTGAATATGGAAGAACCAAATTCCGTAGCAGTTTTAAAGGGAGGCTTCATTGCATATGCAAAAACTTTCATATCAACATAAGTGGAACATATTGGTATCTTGAATAGGTAAGAGGCTAAAATAACTAGGAATAGAAGATAGTAAAAAATTGATTGAGACTAGGAAAGAGAATATTGTTTATTACTTTCTTTGTTACTTGAGGCAGCTATGAAAAATGAAAACAAAGCTTTCTTCAGTAAACCACAGACAAACATTATGGTATACAGCATGCCCTGCTCTGTATGATTTGTTTATATGAAAAGACAGCTTCCTTATTTCTTACTCAATGAAAAAGCAACTCAGATGATCCAACATGCTTGAAAAAGGATATAACAAAAAGTACCTCATAACCATGTACAGGCCATTAAATGCACTTTTTCTCTTAACCTGTACAAATGTCTGGAATGAGAAAGAGGTACTGGTACTGGTCCATTTCAAGCACTGCCTCAATTATGATTTTTAAACCCTCCCACCTTAAGAAGTTTTCGGTCTGCCATTCAGTTGAATGATCTGCTTGTAGTCTTTGACCAGCTCCCTAAGCTGGTCCATATAAAAATAGACATTCTCTTCCATCCATTCCTCCACCATGTCCGGGAAATAGATGTTCCCCATAGAAATGTACAAGTCCTGGATGAATTTCTCCCAGTCATCGTGAAGCCTACAAAACAAAAGTGAACAATGTATTTGCTATACAGCTAGATCATAAATCCAAGCCAGTGAAAGGAGAAGACTATACAGAAAATGTTTTACTGTGGTATTACTTTAACTTTATTTTATTAATATGAACCCGTCTTTTTTTTTTTTTTTTTTAAACATTGTATGATTTCTGAAGTTTCCTAAGGCGTATGGCACGATCGTAAATGAAAACGTACAGAAATAACTGATCAAACTGTCAAATCTGAGCAGAATAAATCAAACTGAGTCTTGGTTCAACAAGAAGCCTCAACCTCTAAATTTCTAATTGTTTTCTGTAGTCTGGAATGATTTTATTCAAGTGAAAGCTTTCTACTGTAGTCAGCATCATTCAAGTCACCTTAAAAGGTCCCCCAGTGTAACTTTATTGTTCATGTACATACTTCAATACTTGGTCTCCAAACATCTCCATGTTTCTCGGGTTCGCGAAGCGATACTTTCTGTGGTAGCGAGAAAACGTCCCTTTGATGTGCCTGATCAAACAAAGAGAGACAAAAACAGAAAAAAGGTTCTAGTTCAGGTTTTATTTGCCACAATAAAACTATCTAAACAAAGATTTGATCGACAGTAGGATGAAATGCTAGCATTAATAGGTATGCGAGATCAAAACGAGATTATTGCAGTTTACTTTTAAGTTGTACTGGTAAAGTTGTAATGTTAATTTATGTTAATCTGTGTCAATACTAAAATGTGAATGCTCTGACATTTACCCATCTTGAAGTATTTTATCAATTTGTGTCTTCAGATTTTCTTTGATGTGGTGAACCATCTGATAGATTTCATAGCCAGCAAAAGCACCACCTCCTTCACTATAAAAAGGCAAGCGTACATTATAGATAACGTTAAACCTCTCCTAATAACTGATAGCTTTGTCTTCTGTTCACTTGAGCACACTTTCAAATATACACCTATTCAACTAATGTAAAGAACAGAGGTAAAAGATCATTACTTAATGTTTACTTAATATGAGCTCAGCAGGAAATTATTTGTTTTTTATACAAATATCAAAGGACAAAGCAGGTTATTAAAAACCATGGGAGGTATTTGAGGTTTCTGCAGTGACACTGAGTGACATTGTATGAAGATTAGGTGCTAGAACAAAGGAAAGTGACTTAGTGTTTAGTCGTGCCTCGCTTGGAAAAGGTGATCACGTATGCCCTGCTTTACTGTGTACAATGACAGTATTTGTCAATATTTGTGCTCTTGTACAAAGTAGCTTTTCAGAAGAAAGACTGCAATGAAACAGTATATTGGGGCGAAGAATTAAAAAAGCTGGTCCCTAAAAACTGTGGGAAAATGTAATTTTAATATCACCAAGAATGCTATTTACCACATTGCTCTGTCACATTTAACATATTGTTAGATTTTGTTGAAATAATTTTTTGGGAATAAATTAGCAAGAATGCTTTTTACCAGAGGCTCTTGTTAAGGTTGATACTTTTACAGCCTAGGATATTCAGCGTCTGCTTTCTTGCTTCATCATTAAATCCACCTAAAAATAAACAGCAATAAATGCAAACATCCAAACCATGATTGTCATTTACAGTTCGTGGAATACATTATTGTAATAAATTCAGGACCACTGTTCTGGAAATATAGTCTTCGAATGCATTCAGAACAATGTAGGTCCCTAGATTCTGTAAATTATACCAAGGACTGTCCACACAAAATAAATGAGCTAACCTTTAAGTATATTCTGTCTGTACACTGCTCTTCAACACATACTGCATGCCTTAAGACTTTAGTGTATGTCTGGACATATCTCCAGGGATGTTTCTTCTGCAAGGGTACTAACAGTTTAAGATCGTTTTACTTATTTGTCTCTGTTGGAGTGATAATATTAACTATTTGAAATTCCCCTTAAAATAAAGCTGCACAACTTTACCATGAACCAGACTCTGCAAGCAGACAGCCATTGCAGGGATGGCAACAGGAAAGAGTTCACACAAAGCTGAAAAGTGATCGTATCTGAAAAACACATCAGGAAAGGAAGGCACCGAGTTAAATAATGTCATCACAACTGCCCATTCCTACCCCTGCCATTGCATTATATCAAACGAAGCTGCTATAGTAGGTCTTGATGCTAGCCATTTCAGTTGAGATAAGACCTCATATGTTGGTTTGAACATAGACATCCCCAACAAGAAAAAAATAAATAAAATCATGCACCTGAACTGGATCTGCCATGATCACCAGCTGCAGTCGTCAGGTAATCTTGATATGCAACTTACAATGAAAATGTATGTCTCCTCTTACCTCTGCCAGCCGGTCAGTGCAATGCCTTGAAAGCGAATGGAGGGATGTTTCTCCATTGCATTAATGACCTTCAGCCACGATAAGTGGTTGTTCATGTGTTGATTAATCGGAGTCCAGATCTGAGCAGAGCCTGACGCTCCTTTAAAAGAACTGGCGAACCACACCGTTTTGAACCCTGCCTTAGCGTAGTTTGATATGTATTTGTCTGAAATATAATTGTAAACAAAAATACTATGAATAATCAGTTCAATGTTAATCATCTGTCAAAAAGGCACCGATTCAACATGACTTCTGGTGGTTCTGGAGGGATACCATTTGCCACAAATAGGACATACAAATAAAATTAACATATGTAAAAGGGACTGTTAAATACAACTGAAGAATCTTTTACTAACGTGTTGTTATAGTATAAATACCTCAACAAGCATGAAGAGGCTTTAATCTTTTAAGGACCGAGATCGTGTTAACACAATCATACTGAAGTGGGCTTCTAGGACCACGATTGTGTAAACAAGATAAAAAAGAACTTTGTTTTACTTTGCAGTACAGGCTTGAAACACATATCACTGGATAGGGGAAGGACGTTCACTTCATAATAGTTTTTTTTTTTGTGTGACGTCACTGAGAGGGGCATTTAGGCTGGGACCAAATCAAAACTTTGACAACCTGCTAATCACACTTAACAAAACTGTATTTAATAGCATTTTCTTTTTATGAGTAGAAGAAATAAGATACTTACAAAAAAAAAGAAAACACTATGAAATACAGTTTTGTTATGTGCAATTAGCGGGTTGTCAAAGTTTTGGTCCGGCTCCTAGTGTCTAATGTTCCCCAGAGTGTTCTGGAAAAAAAGGACACCATTTACAAGATGCAACTGTAAAAAAAAAAAAAAAAAAAATATTATATATATATATATATATATATATATATATATATATATATATATATATATTTTTTTTTTTTTTTTTATAGGAAGAGAGTCAAATACAGCCAAAAAACACTTGGTCCTGGGGGAGCATCCCACTGAAAAATGCTTGGTCCTGAAAGGGTTAATCTAGTGAGTAAACAGTCTCAGACAGTACTTACTTACAGAGACTAGCATTAAGCGAAGGAATAAACACGTATTACTCTTACCAATTCCTTTTATGTTTAACTTGGAACTATAGTCCCATATCATGGGGGACGCAAAGCGGGTAATACCAGACTCTGAAACATAAAAACAGCAGTTAGCAGGCCATATAATAATAATAATAATAATAATAATAATAATAATAATAATAATAATAATGATAATAATAATCATAATCATAATCATAATCATAATCATAATCATAATCATAATAATAATAATGTCATTAGTTTTGATTAATAGCATTGATAAGAGCAAGCTTGACTTCTTTGCTAACCTTCTAGTTTCTCTACGCTGATCTGCCTCATCATATCGTCCCACATGAGCAGGCTGACCCTGGGATACTTGTTCATGATGAAGTCCCCAACCTCCTTCATGTGATTCAGGAACATCTTCCCCTTGTCGCCATTGTTGCTGTTCAGCCAGTTTTTGGACTCCTGTCCTTCCCCGAGATTAAATACCTACAAGAGCAAACCACTTTAAACCACTGAGACCACTACAGACAAGACCAAACTATACTTTTAAAAAGAAACAAAAACTATGATAACTGTGTGCAATTATTTAAAGCTAACACTGCATAAAATGCCCACAACCATCAGTTGTTTCATCACAGTTTGTTTGTTATGTTACTAGGATGGAAATAAACCCCCTATTGTATAGCAGTTTGTTCCATTCCTGATTTGACTATGAGTTTAATCAAACACACCTGAATTTGTTAACTATATACTGGGGCTGATCAAACTTATATCAAAACTTGGAATGGTGAAACAGCGATGCAATAGGAATCTCTGTGCCTTACCTCGTCTGCTCCAACGTGGATCCAGCTGGCTTTGGGGTGTCTGTCTACCACCTGCGAGATGAGGCCCTTCACCAGTGATAGGGAGTCTGGCATGTGGGGGTTCAGGCTGTTTGGGAACTTGGTCACCTCGCGCAGAGCATGATATTTCTCGTGCTTCAGAGCAAACTGATCACAAAGCAAAAAAAAAAAGGTTACCCATAGAGTTTGCAATATTTATTTTAATTGTTAATTATTATAATTATTATTATTATTATTATTATTATTATTATTATTTATTTATTTATTTTTTGGGGAAGTACCGAAAAGCAGTAAAATTCAGGCTGAATTCACCTCTGTATCGTTTTGCGTTTTGGTACAATATAAATATTCGTTCCTGTCTGGAGATCAAAAAAAGCCTCCCCTTTGTATGTTTCTTCATCCGGTTGTTCAGAATTAGACATGTAGTGGTGACACTAAAAATCATCCATACAGTTTCAATACAGGCAGTTCTGTATAACTATAGCAGTGTGGAGTAGTGGTTAGGGCTCTGGACTCTTGACCGGAGGGTTGTGGGTTCAATCCCCAGTGGGGGACACTGCTGTTGTACCCTTGAGCAAGGTACTTTACCTAGATTGCTCCAGTAAAAACCCAACTGTATAAATGGGTAATTGTATGTAAAAATAATGTGATATCTTGTAACAATTGTAAGTCGCCCTGGATAAGGGCGTCTGCTAAGAAATAAATAATAATAATGGTTGTCAGAAAAGCTAAGTCTTAACTTTAAATTACCAATCAATTTTGAAGACGATAAAAATAAAATTAAAAAAATAAATAAAATATATATACAGTGCCTTGCAAAAGTATTCAGACCCCTGACCAATTCTCTCATATTACTGAATTACAAATGGTACATTGAAATTTTGTTCTGTTTGATATTTTATTTTAAAACACTGAAACTCAAAATCAATTATTGTAAGGTGACACTGGTTTTATGTTGGGAAATATTTTTAAGAAAAATAAAAAACTGAAATATCTTGCTTGCATAAGTATTCAACCACCACACATTAATATTTGGTAGAGCCATCTTTCGCTGCAATAACAGCTTTAAGTCTTTTGGGGTAAGTATGTACCAGCTTTGCACGCAGTGTCGGAGTGATTTTGGCCTATTATTCTTGGCAGATTTGCTCCAAGTTGTTCAGGTTGGTTGGACGACGCTTGTGGACCGCAATTTTCAAATAGTGCCACAGATTCTCAGTGGGATTGAGATCAGGACTTTGACTGGGCCACTGTAGGACATTCACCTTTTTGTTCTTGAGCCACTCTAATGTTGCTTTGGCCTTGTGCTTGGGATCATTGTCCTGCTGAAAGGTTAATTTCCTCCCAAGCTTCAGTTTTTTAGCGGACTGAAGCAGGTTCTCTTGCAGTATTTCCCAGTATTTTGCTCCATCCATTCTTCCTTCAATTTTAACAAGATGCCCAGTCCCTGCTGATGAGAAGCATCCCCACAGCATGATGCTGCCACCACCATACTTTACTGTAGAGATGGTATGTCTTGAGGCATGGGCAGTGTTAGGTTTGTGCCACACATAGCGCTTTGAGTTTTGGCCGAAAAGCTCTATCTTGGTCTCATCTGACCACAAAACCTTTTCCCACATCGCAGCTGGGTCACTCTCATGCTTTCTGGCAAACTCCAGACGTGCTTTCAGAAGGTACTTTTTGAGTAACGGCTTCTTTCTTGCCACCCTCCCATACAGGCCAGTGTTATGCAGAGCTCTTGATATGGTTGACTGGTGCACCATTACTCCACTCCCAGTCACTGAACTCTGTAGCTCCTTCAAAGTGATTGTTGGCCTCTCTGTGGCTTCTCTCACAAGTCTCCTTCTTGTTTGAGCGCTGAGTTTTGAGGGACGGCCTTTTCTTGGCAGTGCCTGGGTGGTGTGATGCAGCTTCCACTTCCTGATTATTGATCCAACTGTGATATCACTGGGATATTCAAACACTTGGATATTATTTTGTACCCTTTCCCTAATCTATGCATTTGTATTACTTTATCTCTAACTTCTGTAGAATGCTCTTTGGTCATTTTCCTTCAGATTCACAGCCTGACCAATGTTCCTTCAACAGTGGGGTTTTTATCCAGAAAATGTGACAGCAACTTTAATAGTTCACATGTGGAGGCCAATGGTAAGGTAATTGTGTCCTTGTTAGGGCCATTTCTTTCATCGGTGTAAACTGGGAGCTTCCACAGCACAGGGGTTGAATACTTATGCAAGCAAGATATTTCAGTTTTTTATTTTTCTTAAAAATATTTCCCAACATAAAACCAATGTCACCTTACAATAATTGATTTTGAGTTTCAGTGTTTTAAAATAAAATATCAAACAGAACGAAATTTCAATGTACTATTTGTAATTCAGTAATATGAGAGAATTGGTCAGGGGTCTGAATACTTTTGCAAGGCACTGTATATATATATATATATATATATATATATATATATATATATATATATATATATATAATCCATACAATTTACACATTCAAGAAACCACCAAGGCTGTACATAAAATACAGTTTATCAAAAATACGTACATGTGGCAGGCATGCATCACCTTATATCTCTAGATTCTGATATTGTCAAAAAAAGTATAGCAATTGGCGGAGTAGTTCTCTGAATCTGGGGTGAGCAACTCTGGTCCTGGGAGGACAATCTATACCAGAGTTAAATAACGACCTGCTTTGGGACCTGTCTACAGGCTTAAAAGGTTCAATTAAACACTTCAGATAAAAATATCTGATCTGAAAGTGACAGAGGTGCCCATCCCTGCGCTAGTGATCTGTAAGAATTTAGGCAGACAGAGAAAGGTATACCAACATATACTCTGAAATACCGGTGCACTAATTATTACTGTATAAACATTCCAAATCTTTAACACTGGAATTAAAAAAGCAATCAAACAAACACTGCATTATATCAGCGAATGCATAATGCAACACATTTCACATACAGTACCTCCAAATGTCCAAAGACCTGCACCAACGGGATGACTTCCAGTTGATTTAGTTCTGCAAGGTGCTGAATTTTTTCAATGTCTTCCACACTGTGCCAATGAAAGAGCAGAGACAGTTAGCAGCAGATATCTTTGACTTGGGAGGTTCAGGTAAGACTGTGTTTAATGTAATCCCACAACTGGCTACTGGGAAGAAATTTGGTTTACCCCAGTATCTACAGGAGACCGTCCTCCTGTCTGTCACCAACTCACTTAAGTGTGCCCGAGCTGCCTCTCTCTCCTCTGTCCTAATTCTCCTCGACCTCTCTGCTGCCTTTGACACTGTTGATCACTCTATTCTACTATCATCTCTTGCTGACCTGGAGATCTCTGGCACTGCTCTGGCCTGGTTCTCCTCCTACCTCTCCAACCGCACTTACCAGGTAACCTGGCGTGGAGCAACTTCCACACCTCACCCACTCTTAACTGGAGTCCCCCAAGGGTCAGTCTTGGGTCCTCTCCTGTTCTCTCTCTACACCCGCTCCCTGGGCCCCCTCATCGCATCCTATGGTTTCTCATACCATTTCTATGCTGATGATGCTCAGATTTTCCTCTCCTTCCCCACCTCTGACTCCACCATCTCCTCCCGTATCTCTACCTGTCTGTCTGCTATTCCCTCCTGGATGCACTCGCATCACCTCAAACTCAACCTCTCTAAATCTGACCTCCTTTTCTTTCCCTCCTCCTCCCCCTCCTCTGATCTCTCTATCTCTGTTCCTCTGGAATCTACCACACTCTCTCCCTCTTCCTCCGCTAAGAACCTTGGAGTCACCCTGGACCCCTGCCTCTCTTATTCCCAGCACATCTCCACTCTGGCACGCACTTGCCGATTCTTCCTGAGCAACATCCGAAGAATCCGACCCTTCCTCACCAACTATGCCACCCAGCTCCTGGTCCAGGCCCTGGTACTCTCCTGCCTAGACTACTGCAACTCCCTCCTGGCTGGCCTCCCTGCGTCTGCCACCCGTCCGCTCCAGCTCATCCAGAACTCTGCTGCCCACCTGGTGTTCTCTCTGCCTCGCTTCGCCCACGCTACTCTACTACTCCACTCACTCCACTGGCTCCCGATCACCGCTCGCATCCAGTTCAAGACTCTTGTACTAGCCTACAGATGCCTTGACCAGACTGCACCCAGCTACCTCCAGACCCTCATCTCTCCCTACACCCCCACTCGACCTCTCCGCTCCGCCTGCACTAGAAGACTGGCTCTACCTCCGCTACGCTCCCCTGCCTCCCAAGCCCGCTCCTTCTCCACCCTTGCTCCGCAGTGGTGGAACGACCTTCCTACAGATGTCAGGACTGCCCAGTCTCTGACCACATTCCGGCGCCTCCTTAAGACTCACCTCTTCAAACAGCACCTGTAGAACTCCTCTGTTTGTATCCTGAGACACTATCACCCTTCATTTAAATGTGCTTTATTTTGCTCTTATCTGCCCCCTATTTTACTGCATTTAATCCTGTACTTCAGAATATTGTAATCTGCCAAGTGTTTAACCTGTAGTATTTTGTACTTAATCATATCTTGATGTAACTATCACTATTTAATCATATCCTGATGTAACTATCACTATTATCTGCTGTATTATTGAATTGTGGTTTGTCACACTTGAACAAAAATTATTGTATTTCTTGCTCTTACTGTATTACTTGTATTGTAACACTTGAATGTATTTGTATTTGCTTGCGATTGTAAGTCGCCCTGGATAAGGGCGTCTGCTAAGAAATAAATAATAATAATAATAATAATAATAATAATAATAAAACCCTGGTGAACAGGGATTAACTATCAAATCCCATTGGCCCCAAAATAGGGTACCTATAATTACCTGTAAGCGTTCTCTGACTTGAGGATTTCAAGGTCTCCTGAATAGGGAAACATGTCTTCATACTCAATTAAAAGCCCATTGGCACCCAGTTTAAACAGGAGTGGAAATATCTGTAATGACACAGGAAATGTAAAAGTAACAGTTGCTATTTGAACGGCTGCTAATTGAACAAATATGCATGGAGTCATTCTTATCTGGATTAGTTCTCATCTCTGCAGCTGATTGAGTCCTCTCTACAGCAAGTAACCTCTGAGAGTGTGCAATTTCTTTGGATTTTTCAGGATTCAATGACATGGGAGAAAAGCATTCATTGTAAGATTATTCCAAAAAAGAGGAATTATTAACTTCTGTAAATGTGAAATAATAGAAAAATCAGTTTTGCATAAAAAACACTTTTTGCCCATTGTCAATTGTGAAAAATCTGTCAGAAAGAGGTTTAATGCAACCCCCACACTGCTGAAAAAATACAGAATGCCCACTGACATACCTCCTCCAACTCTGGTCTATTGCAGTAGAACCATTGCAATTCAAATTCAAATTTCCCACAATTATGATGTTTTGCTTTCTGGCTTCTACCATTTTCTGCACATTTCTGCAGCTTCTGGCTGTGTTATAGCAGATATAGTAAGATATACAAAGCTCCAATACAACATCTTGCTGTATCATATATACCAAGCTACACCAAAGAAAGTTAGAGAAAGAACAACAGTGTTAGAGGCGCTAAGATGGCATGAAACTACATGCCTAATCCATCTACCCATTTGTCTGCCCTATTGTCTCTGTCCATGCTTCTAGCAGCTCTTTTACTGTGAAAATGACGAGGAGATTCGGTTTTTCTAAAAAAAAAAAAAAAAAAAAATAATAATATTATAAACACCTAAATAGTATTTTTCAAAAGTAATCTGATTTCCTCTTCTGAGGGTTACTGGGTGGAGTCTCAGAAGCTTGGTAATGGCCTTGAAAACCACATCTTGGCCTCATACTGTTTATTACAGTTGCTACTGTATATGGGGCTGCATTGTCACTCGCAGAGCTCTTCTACTATAAACGGTAAGAAATACTCATCTTTCACAAACAACCCACCTTACCTGTTCCAAATAAGAGACTTTGGGAGCGGCCCCTTTAAGATCAAGGTGGATGATCCTCATCTGAGTGGAGCTGAAATCCTTGATCAGATGAAGCTTTGGCTTTTCCTGGTCCTGTTTTTGCTGGTCTGGTTTCTGTTCCTGTTTTCCTGGTTCCTGGGGCTCTAATTTGGAATCCTGAACTTTCCTTTCTTCCTCTGGTAGCATGGCTTTCCCCTTTCTTTTCCCCCAGAACATATCAGGTTCAGAAGCGTGTTCCTTATCACTTAAATACAAAAGCAAATAGAACAGCGCAATAGCACACAGCAAGACAGACAAGTAAAGCTGCACTCCAAGAACAAAGTATTTTATATATTTATTTATTTGTACTTTTTAGAAGGAATTTCCAAAATACAGCATTATTTCTGTGTCATCATTATATATATATATATATATATATATATATATATATATATATATATATATTATATATATATATATATATATATATATATGAGCTGCTCCAATTAACAGATTAAATCGGACTGATTAATCAACTAAAGAGTTGATTACAGATTAATTTTTTTTACAAAAAAATTGCTCCCCATTTTTACAGTCTAACTGTGCATGCCTTAGCTGCACTATATATAGACAATTACACTTAGAATTACTGTTTGTTTAATTTTGTACTGCATATCACAAACTAAAATATACAGAACAATTAAAAACAAAGCATTAATATCGTACTGTTATCATATACACACATGCATTGCACAGTAACACAAAACAAATAAAATATCTACTTGCTGAAGCGTTTTTTTAAGCAATGCACTAGCAAAAGTCACAGGGCAGTGATGTCAGCTCACTAGCAACAAGCCTCCTGCGTTGGGAATGGCTTCTTTCAATGCAGTGGTTTGGGCATTTGAGAAAGGAGAGGAAGATTCATGAAATGAATTGGAGACTTAAGTTGATGAGAAGCAATTATCTTCCACAGTATGAATTAAAATGGTGTGCTGCTTTTTATATGAAAAATGAGAAAAAGCGGGTTGCGTAGAGGATTTATATTGGACCCTGACGCCCCCGATAAAACGAGGGAGTGGTTATACAGTATTTGTTATCAGCCTATTTTTTTTTCTATGGGTCTCTCGCTATATTGTGGCCCTCGATATGTAGCGGATTTGTATTGGACCCCGACACCCATGATATATTGAGTGGGTGGTGTATTCTCTGCCTCGGCTAACGGTCTTAAGTAAGTTTAACCAATGGGAGATCTGCCCTGGTTTTGCAGCTGTCCAATCATGAGTGAGCAAAGGCGGGACATAAAAATGTCACCAGACAATGGAGGCATCGTTGCCAATTTGGTTACGAATCAATTTTTAAGAAGAAAAATTGGATTGTTAAAAAAGGGAGGTATATACACAAATACCCGAACCGACACAGGAAGGGAAGGGATATACTCGCCACTTCCAAAATTTAAATTATTCAATGAATGTGTATTCACTTTATTGAAACACATTTTCACTAACAGAGAACACAAAACAACATTCCTGCACAATGCGAGATGTGATCAAATTCAAATTCAAAAACAGTTTTTATTGGCTGTACATGTCATTGCACTTGATACAGTACCATATTACATGTAGTCAGTTTGCCAGAAAAATGATCCTTATAAAAGCGAATTGCTTGACTCTTACAAGCATAGTATTTTAGCATGGTTAGAATAGGAATGATTTTGTCCCAGTGGTTTTGATCACTATATGCGGCGGATTCTTAGATCAGTGATTCTTATAAACAGATTGCACTGTATTGTAAACAACAAGTTGGCACCTGAGTGAAATCTACCTCAAACCTCCTTGTGCATCTCAGGGTAAGTGCTTGTTAACCAATTTCATAATTATTATTATTTGTTTATTTAGCAGATGCCTTTATCCAAGGCGACTTAAAGAGACTAGGGTGTGTGAACTATGCAGCTGCAGAGTCACTTACAACTACGTCTCACCCGAAAGACGGAGCACAAGGAGGTTAAGTGACTTGCTCAGGGTCACACAATGAGTCAGTGGCTGAGGTGGGATTTGAACTGGGGATCTCCTGGTTATAAGCCCTTTTCTTTGACCACTGGACCACACAGCCTGCATAAACATTCTTGGGGGATTATAGACAGTGACAAAGAAGATAGCACTTTTTTTTTTGAAAATGTGTTAAGTGTGACGTAAATGCCCTTTTATAAAAAAAAAAAAAAAAAAGTCAGTCTGGCACCAAGTGCAGATTAAGTTAACACTCTATGTCAGGGGTCGCAAACTGAAATGCCTACAGGGGCCAGGCAGGTAACGTAAATGAGTGAAGCGGGCCAGGTGTAACAAAAATCGACTGCCAAAAATGCAATCAAACTTTCTTTATTTTTACTGAACTATGGTGTACGCACGTAACATAATACAACCATGTATGATATTGGAGATTGTATTTTAAATTCGAAATTGAAAAATACAAATTGAAAAATAGAAATATTTAATTATTATTTTTTTTTCTTTCTTAATTCGTTACTCCTTTGATTTGGAACCAGAACCCTGACACCTTTTCTTCTGCACCAAGATGTCAATGTCAGGTCTTGTATTTTGCGTTGCGATGTGCAGTACAGAATTCAGCCTTGAATCTTTTAACTGGGAGCGATATTTAGTTTTATTCAGTTTCATAACGAAAAACAGCTGTTCACAAACGCAGGTACTTCCGAACATGGATAGAATCTTTGCACAATGGTTTTTATATTTAGGGTAACTACTCCCGAGATATTTGTAGAATTCTGGTATTCCAATGTCGTCATATTTAGTTTTCAGTACCGTATTGCACTGCAGTTCAATAACTTCCATTTTTAGCTCTTCATTCACACTTTCAATATTAATTAAGAAAGCCGAACTGAACAATGTTAGTTCATTTTCATAAAGTTTGAAATCAGATAACCTTTTTTGGAATTCAGTCTTCAACTCCACAATTTTGGGAATGTAGTTCAAGCCATCACTTTCATTTCTGGAAACCGATTTCAGTGTAGGAAAGTGGGCCAGATTATTCCTTGCCAAATGAGTTTCCCAAAGACACAATTTCGCTATAAATGAGCGAATCGAATCATACATTTGTGTAACTACTTGTGAACGCCCTTGCAGAGAAATATTCAAAGTGTTTAGCTGGCTTGTAATGTCAACCAAAAAGGCCAAGTCTTTGATCCAATCTTCGCTGGTGAGCTGAGGCAGGGATTTTCCTTTGGATGACATGAACAAGTCGATTTCTTTCAACAATTCAAAAAATCTCTTCAGCACCACGCCACGACTAAGCCACCTAACCTCCGTGTAGTACAGCAGACTACCGTATTGTGCATCCAATTCATCAAGCAAAGCATTGAACTGTCTGTGGTTCAAGCCACGAGAGCGTATCCAGTTCACAGTGTTAATTACTACGTCCATGACGTGTTCCATTTTTAACTTTTTAGCACAAAGTGATTCCTGGTGAATGATGCAATGAACGGACTTAAGTTCCGTGTCCTTGCAAAACATTGCCACCTTGGATTTAAGTTTCGTAACAAGTCCGACGTTAACACCGACCATCGCAGGAGCACCGTCTGTAGTTACGTTTACTAATTTTGACCAGTCTACATTAAACTTTTCAAGACTTTTCTCAACACATAAAATTAAGTCATTTCCTGATGTTGTGCCTGTCATGGGCACCATGTCCAAAAGTTCTTGGGTCACGTCAAAATTCTCATCGACACCACGAATAAATATAGCTAACTGGGCGGTATTATTTATATCTGTGCTCTCATCAGCTGCAATAGAAAACGCCACAAATGATTTAATTTTTTCACGCAACTTGTCCTGTAAGTTCTCAGCCATATCTTCAACACGCTGAGCAACAGTATTCCCGGTTAGACTTACATTTGCAAATGCTTGTTTCTGTTCGGGACATATAATTTCTTGCTGCACTCAATAGACACTCTTTTATAAACTCGCCATCTGTAAAAGGTTTTGATGCCCGGGCAATTTTTTCACTTAATACATAACTGCATTTCACAGCAGCATCACTTATTTTATTCGCATTCAAAAACAAACCATGTTGAAATTTCAGTCCTTTTTTCAGTTCATTAAGTTTTTCAACACGCATCTTTTCCGTATACTGGTCATTGTTCTTACTATAGTTTGTTTCATAATGGCGTCTTAAGTTGTATTCTTTCGACACAGACACACTTTGTTTGCATATTAAACACGTAGGAATATTCTTCACTTCCACAAAGAAATATGCTGTCTCCCACTTTTCTTGAAACACGCGGCCCTCTCGGTCTATCTTTCGCTTTCCCACTTTTGATAGAGACATGGTTACAAGACATATTTCACTTTCATCTTAACTCTACTATAAGAAAAACAACAGTGCAAGCGCGATGATAAATGGCAACTGACACTCGGCCTCAGTGTCGGGCAGACAATAGGGAGTGGTGGAGACTGTGGCGAACTGGAGAGCGCATGCCCTGTCTAAAGACGGCAGATGCTACTCAGCTCCAGCCGATTGTTGCCACGGGAGAATGCGGGCCTAGTGTTGCCAGATCTTCCGATTTTTCAAGAGAAGCCGGAAATCCGGATTTTTATGTGAAATCTTCAGATTTTTAAATGTTGGCAACTAATTCAATTTTTTTTAAAAAACACTGTGCGGGCCGGATCCGGGCCGCGGGCCGCCAGTTTGCGACCTCTGCTCTATGTGATTCCATCCGTGTATAAATACCTTTCTGTTGGTATTGAGTATAACGCAAGCAACCCAAACATTTTTATTTGGTGGTGCGTCACTGAAGGATTACAAATAAGATCAGTATCAGACTGCTTTTAAGCATGTTGCTGTGTATTAATTCAGCCTAACAAATGTGAAAAGCCTTAACAAACATGAGCAGTATATTGTTCACTTACAGTGTATGAAATAAGCTTACCTTGAGTTTGAGAACCATTTCATGGCTGCCACTACAATCAATAGAAACACAACCAGCCGCACCAGAACTGCTTTTCTTGTCCCGTGCATAATCTCTGAGCTTCTAAGATGAAACACAGACAAGAACATGAAAAAATGAAATACGGAGGTACTTTTCAAGAAAGTGCAAGCCCTACTAAACCTTCTCTCCTGTCCATATTTAAGTTGTGCTTTTTACCTTGTTCTTCAGAGAAGCTCAGTGAATTATGATAGAACACAGTTCTCAGAGCCTAGATAATGGTGACCTATGCATCTTGTTAATGGGGATACCTATGAAAGTTATATTTAGGGACCTGAAACTGATCAACCTTGACATCATAAAACTTAACATAAAACTTAATACTATCTGTGCATATCAAATGACAGGAGAAAAGTCTTATAGCTCAAAAAGCAAAAACAAAAAAATTATTAAAAACTTTTTATTTGGGGCACTGCACTTTTTATAAAGCCACCAACACTTCATTTATCTTTCTCCTAAATAATCCCTGAAAGAAAACTGCTGATGAAATGCATTTGCACAATGGCGTGGAAATACATGCTGTGCTTTTGTTTGAAAGCAAACATTGATAACACGCAGTTAAAAAAAACACGGTCAAGGTTAACACTTTTGCAAGTCCATTGAATAATGCATAAGTAAGAATCTGAACAGTTTTTATTAGTAATGTTAAAAAAAATCGAAGTGTAAAATGTCAGTAACATATGCCAAGGAAATAATAAATCACACAGAAAGAGGGTGAAAGATGAAATGTTGATATCCAAAAATTTTAAGTAACTTTTTTTTTTCGATTTGATCAGTTTCAAATGTAAAAATATCTGCATTCTATGAAACAACCCGATACATTGATTAATTATTATTAGGCCTGTTATTATTGTTATTATTATTTATTTCTTAGCAAAATTATTGTTATTATACATTATTATACAACATTACTATATATGCATGCAGCTTTAAAATAGACTTACTCATTTTACAATAGACAAAGTAATGTTATAATTGCACCATATGAATTATTAAAATATTGTCATCGTTTATAATTTCTTCTTACAGATCTGCTTATAATAAATTCAAGGTACTACGTTACCTACCCTGGAGGCACACCGTCCAAAAGTAGTAGTCTTGAGTTGTACTTGCTACGGATGCAAACTGGATAGTTTTCTAATTTTTCGATTCTTCTGATACTAGTATATACAATAATATTAAGAAATGGATAAGCGCAATTATAACAGAATCGTTACATTCGGTGTCCACGTTTAACTTCCGTAACAATAAGAAATTTGATTACAAAAAGCAAACAACAGCATGAGCGTTAAAAACGTGAAAGACACACCCACACTGAACAACTGAAAATATTCTCCATAAATGTATTTTGCAGGTGCAGGGCACACTGTAATAATGTAACTACACCAGGAATATACGTCACTGTCCAGTTCACATATTGAAAACAGGTATAGTCTGTCTTGTCTTGATAGTCTTGTTTGACTACTATTAAAGTATACCTAATTTTATGAATGGAAACAAAATGCGGCTTGTGTTTTGTTTGTCATTAGATTTTGTTAGCAAGTCTGTTCAGAGGAACGTCTCATCGACCCCGGAAGTAACCACGAACAGCAAATGCCACTGTCCTTCACCACATTTAAATAAAGCAGGTGCATGTGCGTTACAGTTTTTATAATAATTGTTTATTGGTTATTTTAAAAAAATGTATACTAAATATTCAAGCACAAGATCATATTCAACAACAGAAATACAAATACAGTTGGTTAACATTTACAGTAATAGTACTTTGAAGATAACTTTATTGTACTGTAAAAAAAAGAAAGAAAGAAAAAAAGAAAAAAGAAACACGCACAAAATACACTAACGGACTCATTTTCCTAATTTCTGATGTGAATTTCTGAAACAGCGTCTTAATATTGGATTCGGAACTTCCGATCTCGAGTGTGTGTTGTCGCAGGGAAGATGTAACAGGGGGACAGTCTCTCGGAGTAAACAGTCGGTAGGCAATGAAAACGTCTAACTTATTTTTCTCTAGGCATACTGATACCATATTTTTGATTGTCAGACAAAATATAATTTGTTGTCAACTGTACAGACAGCTAGCTTTTTTAAACATTTACAACAGTAACGCATTTTGTCAATAAACTTTACGTGGAGGTGCGGGTATTTACACTCAGAATAGTACTACTATATGGTGTATGCACGTATCAAGTAGTTTTTTTTCTTTTTACTGTGTCTGCAGGCAGGCACTTGCCACCAAATTAAAACTTTAGAGATTGTCCTTAAGTTGCAGTACAGGGAAAATGTATATCATTGTAAAAACAAGATGTATACTATGTCTGTATGTGATGATCAAGGTTTTTCACCGACATATGTTTCTGACTCCTGCTGAACAGTAAGATTGAATCCCAAATTGCAGTACCATGTGCCAAACTATTCTTCATTGCATTGCTGTATTTTTGGTTTATAACACTTCACGATTGTTATTTTAAATGTTGCCCTCTTAAAATAGGTTCACAATGTCTGGCTGTAAAGAAACAGCAAAAGTATTCTTATTATTATTTTACTTTTCCCAGTTGGCGAAAGGGTGTATGTAAAATTCCTGCTAAAATGAATGCACACCAAGGCACTGTGAGCAGCGATCCGGTTATCTTAGCGACCGCTGGCTACGATCACACCGTTCGCTTTTGGCAGGCACACAGTGGAATTTGCACCCGGACTGTCCAGCACCAGGATTCTGTATCCTTTTCACACGACTGCATTCATTTATACCGTATAAGGCTGTCAAATGGATCATGAGTGACAACTCGTCCTAGAGTGTAAAGCTGTGTGGCTTGGAGCTTATTTTCCGACCATGGCACACTGCGGGAGACTTGGAGTTTGAAACAACAATCTCGCTTGGAATTATTCTTGTGTTTTGTTACCGCAAATGCTTTTGCGTCCTCATTCGCTAAGTGCTAACTTTGATTTGGTCCGGCCCTAGGTCTCCTTAATCCAGGTTTCAGATGTTCCCTCAGCTTTAGATCTTGTGGGTTGGAATCTTACAACATCTTCTCCCAGAATTGACTTGGCCGTACTTAGTGTTAAACTGTGACTGTAATTGGGAATATGAAGCAATTGAGATGAGTTTACTTTACTGGGGAATAGGTTGGTGGCATATAATAAGATGTATACAACTGATAAAAACAAAACATGGATACAATCATTGCAGTATGATATCCTAAACTGTCTCAATGAATTAATTCTTGAAGTGTTCAGCAATTCTCCTCAATTAACCCTCCAGCAAGTGAATTCCCTAGAGATAACTCCAGATCGAAGTATGATAGCAGCAGCAGGTAGGTGTGCTCTAGTTTAGACAGATGGGTGGCACTGTGAGACTGTCAGACACACATAATTGTGATTAGATGATTTGTTGTAAAGAAACGAGTATTTTCCAAACAAAAAGTTCTCAGAAGCAACATGAAAGGTCATGTAAAATGGGGAAAAGGCTAAAATATGTCTACTCAATTATAAGAAACATATGTACTAGTTATAAAAAAAAAAAAACATAATTATACTTGTAATAGTACAGTAAGCCTCATTATAGTATTACTTAATCATCATTTATTCATGTAAATTTGCCAGAAGGGGTCAACCTGGTAAACCAAATGTCTGTTTTTATATTTCCTGAAATATTTCCTTCTAAATACAGGATGTAAGGTTTAGCAGAATCTAGAAAAAACTTAAAAGGGGTGGGTGTGAGAACAGATAAGAGAGAGACAGCTTTTCATGTCTGTAAATTCTCTGCAGCTATGCCAACGCTTTTGAATTGCTTTTTTTTATTGACGTTAATATGAATTTTATTGTTCCTGAAGAATGTGTTACACAACAAGCAGTTGTGAATCTGCATCTGTTTTACTAGCAACACTTATGTTTATGTTGTAGGTTACCAGCACATTCGAATGTATGATCTCAACTCGAATAACCCCAACCCTGTGATCAATTATGACGGCCTCAGCAAGAACATCACTTCTGTGGGGTTTCATGAGGATGGCCACTTGATGTACACAGGGGGGGAGGACTGCATGGCCAGGATCTGGGACTTAAGGTAGCATGCAAACAAAATGCAGACTTCCTTTAATAATAGGTTAGACCAGTGAATTTAAAATGTGAAGATTCTGTTATTCGTATATTCAAGTAAAAACAACATCCATCCAATATATACACTATCTACCAAAAATACAGAAGATTTGTGCAGATAATAAAAAACGAGTAAGAGAAATCCCGATCCAGGCATTAATATCTAGTCATTACATTTCCATTTCTTTTTGTAAGATCACGGAACCTGCAGTGCAAACGGATCTTTCAAGTCAACGCACCTATTAACTGTGTCTGCTTACATCCAAATCAGGTAGTCAATACTTCTGCTAACTTAGGCCTGCAAAACTTTGACCCACCTGCTAATTGCAAATTACAAACCTGGTACTGATGGCGTGTTTGTCAGAAGGTTATTCCTTCTACCCCAGAATGAACCCGCTATTAATACTGTGTTTGTAATTTCAGATTAGCGGGTGAGTCAAAGTTTTGATTTGGTCCAGGCCTTAGTTCATACACAGGCTATGAAAAAATAAATAAGTAGTCTCTCCCCCCCCGTCCCCCCCAAGCTAATTTGTGCAAAAATTGCATTTATTTTACCCTCTTCATAAAATGGTTTTCAATAGATGAAAGATAATATAGCTGTGTGAGCACAATGTTTTACAGCAAACTTAAAAGTTTGGGTTATGCTAATTCAACACAATGTTGTTCACAAAGGAAGGACACAAAATAATGTTTATTGCTGTTTGTTTAATTAATTATTTAATTTGATTTGTTGTTTAAGGCAGAACTTATTGTTGGTGACCAGAGTGGCGTTATTCATATCTGGGATCTTAAAACTGATCATAACGAACAGCTGATTCCAGAGCCAGCGGTTTCAATTAACTCGGTTCATATCGATCCTGATGCCAGCTATATGGCAGCTGTCAACAGCTCAGTAAGTTACCAATGCAATGTATGCAGAGAAGTTTCTAACAGTCACATTTTATTAAATGTATTTTAAATGGGTTGCTTGTAAAGACATATTTAGCCTTTTCCTTCAGTCATACATTGAAACGCAGAACTGAATTGGTTTGTGGGTTACAATTTAGCAAACTTTGAATTTAAACATCCAGTGAATTTAAAATGTACATCCGTGAATGATGATATAGTGAATAGGGCATTTGTGTTTCTTTTGTTTGTGTAGGGAAACTGTTACGTGTGGAATTTGACTGGAGGCATTGGAGAGGAGGTGATGCAGCTGATTCCCAAGACAAAAATACCAGCCCACAAACGATACGCCCTCAGATGTAAATTTAGCCCAGATTCTACGTAAGTGGACATTTTTGAAGTTCTCTTCTGAGCAGGCAAAGTTTGTTTCGATTATTTCTGTGACTTCGAGCCAGTGAATGGATACCTTACAGCAGGTATCCATTCACTGGTGTAAGGTATTCATTCACTTCTTAGCTGAGTGGCCTGGAACCCACACCTTTCTGCCAGTGCGAGCTTCACATGCCTCTAACAAAATGAAAGCTGTAGTTTAGAAATGTGGGTTATGCCTGTAATATGCTGATTTCTAATGTTACCCAACAGACTCTTAGCTACTTGTTCTGCTGACCAGACCTGCAAGATATGGAGAACCTCCAACTTCTCTCTGATGACAGAGCTGAGCATCAAGAGCAGTAACCCTGGCGAGACGTCTCGTGGATGGATGTGGGACTGTGCCTTCTCTGGGGATTCACAGTACATTGTCACGGGTAAGCAAGCTGATCTAGTCTGAGAACTTGGTTTTACTTATAAAACTTTTTTTTTGGTGCAGTATGCCATCTGCTGGCTAGTATTATTTTTAGAACTTGGCAAAAAAAAAGAAATTTCATGGCTCGATTTCTTTTTTTACACAACCAGTTTAAAAAACAAAAAAGTGTCTTTTGAATGTATTGGACCCTGATATTATCTGCTTCTGATTCTGCTGTGTTAAGGAAATGTCTTCTCACTTGTGGCAAGGTGGGGTAAAGCAAAATAATGTGCAAATGGGTATAATCAGGATTCTTGTTGTGAGACAAAGAAACCATTATTAATGGTAAGTTACTTGTACAAAAGATGTGCGGTCTGTCTAATTTAGCTCACACTAGAAGCTGAGATGGCACAAGTCTTCAATTACAACCTGCTTAGTATCTCTTTTTTGTTGTTTCAGCCTCGTCAGATAACCTGGCCAGGCTGTGGTGTGTGGAGACGGGCGAGATCAAGAGAGAGTACAGCGGTCACCAGAAAGCTGTTGTGTGCCTGGCCTTTAACGACAGTGTCCTGGGGTGAGGAGACGGCTTCTTCACTGCTGGATTTCATCTGAGAAGGCTGACCTGTTTCTTTGTTTGTGTATATATGCACACTTCCCCAGCAGTGAAATATGGACCTCGTTATTAGCACATTGTCTGCCAGGAACTGGTCATTATATTTTGTTTGCTGGGACCCCTGATGTGTTTCTGCTCGGTAAATTTAGAATAGTTTTTATTTGTAATTTTACCAGAACGGCAGAGGTATCAGACATTAAAGTGAACGTCAGGCCCTGTTCTACTACTTTATTGATGACTGGTGTGATGCATTATATGTAGGGCTTCTGATTTTTTTTGGTTTTAACCGATAAAAACTGATAAAACACCCTGATACAATAAATAAATAAAGTCGGTGTATAGCCAATAAACACCGGAAAAAAACATCGGATAAACTGTGGAAATGGTTACTCAATTCACCCCTTTCCTATTTAAAACAAAACAACAAAAAAACCCCACCTACTACAAAAAATAATATATAGTCTCAAGGGAAAATTCTGAACTGGAAAATAACATTTTGGTGTGATACACTGGTAACCAGGGTACTATAATATCTATCTATTTATATAATAAGTACATAATATTTGTACAATGTAGCTACTTTGAGTGGTGAACAATAGTTATTGCTTAATACAAAAGTGTTTTTATTTTTAATTTGTGTATATATATATATATATAAAAATAAATGAGTCCGTATTCGCTAAAAACGACAAAAATACCTTGCACTTATTTGCCACCTCACCAGAAGTTGTGGCACCGTTTCAAAAATGGCAAATGAAAAAGAGCTCTATGTGATATGTGACATTAATATATTAAAAACAAAAAATAAAAAACACAGGATCAACACAGCAGCTCTGGGGCCTCTATTTAAAAGTTTTAGACAGGAAAAAGTAAACACACCAGATTATGCGCGCGCACGCATAGTGATCTGTATGGAGGCCACCTGGGTCAAAAACATGTTGTGCTGCTTTAGAGCGGGTCATAATCTCATGGGACAGAAAAAAGGCAAGCACGTCATTCTGAAATGCCTCGCTTAAACAGTACCCAACTTGCTGGAAATGCTGTGTAGTGATTTTTGTATAGATTGGCACAAGTAAACCTCATGTTATTACTTTATGAAAATATATGACCACTCTTTACTGCGAAGAAACAGCAATGGCAAGTAATGAAAAAAGTAAAAAATAAATAAAATGCGGTGCCAACTTTATGTAGTATTTATTTCAGGAATAAACAAACATTTAACTTGAGCTGCTATTTGGCATCCTTTGTTTTGTAGTTAATTCACTGATGTACAGTAAGTCCTACACAACGTATTCTTTACTCCTGGGATATTTTTGTACTTTAACGTGTTTCATAGTGTAACGTCTTGCTGTAAAATAAAGGCACACACACAGGGGCCACGCCCCCCTGCTATGCTGTCTCTGCCAGCGTTCTGAGCAATATACTGGCCCTAACTGTTTATCTGCCATGAGCAATCCCTTCAGCAACATTAGTTTATTATTGAATGAAGAAGATTAGTTCAGAGACACAGACACCTGGTTGCAAAAACTGGCTGTGCAAAGTCAGTGAAGTGATGTTCCTGTATTTGAACTAGGACTGGGCCAGTCTCACTGTGTGCTTTGCTCCTTTCTGCTGCATCTATCCGACATGATCAACCTCTTCAGCAACGTTAGTTTATTATTGACCAGAGAAGATTAGTTCAGTTTTTGTACACTGTGTTGTATATGTTCCGTGCGCTGCCATTGCTGTGAGCTGTTCAGTGTTGATATGTAAATAAATCCTGTTCGCCTGCGGGGCGTATCAACTTCAACCTCCGTCTCGCTCTCCTGCCTGTCACTCAGCAGCGAATGCACGCACCCACACGGCACACGGATACTCTGTTACAAGCATTAATTCCCTGTATCTTTCTAAACAAGGGATTTAGGGGAGCTCCTTAATAAAAGCTGAATCTCACAACAATAATTGTGAATATATTAATTGTTACAGGTGTGTATAATGGTATTTAAAACAGGATTCATTCATCCGCCTTTTACATATCCGCCCTTACTCTGGTCCCATCACAGTCGTGTATATATAAATATATGGTGAGCCCTGTGATCTTATTATTATTATTTTTTTTTATAATTTTTCGTTTAATTTTTCACAAATTTCATTTTATCTGCTAAAAATGGTTTTATTTAGTTTTAATACAGATACACATCAATAAAATAACTCAAATAGATGTATATAAATAAAAACTAAGTATACATCATGTTTTAATTATATACATATTTTTTATTAAACATTATCTGCTTTTTTTTTTTTTTTTTACATTTTGACATGAACAGGCCTAGCACAGAAAAATAATTTAGTTACCATAATTTCTTATTAGAGGCAGTAATGGTAACGTACATGAAGTTTTCCACTATTTTTAATTAACTGCCTATTTACAGTTAATACTGCCCATGCCCTCTATAAAAATACAATAAGATAAAATACAAATATATATATATATATATATATATATATATATATATATATATATATATATATATATATATATATATATACTGCTCTAATAATTGCACATACAGCAATCTACCCATTAAAAAAACAATAGGATTTGTATTTCAATCCCATTGCACTGAAGTAGGGATCCAGTATACAAGCTTGGAGCTCCTCAGTATTTAAATACTAAGCAAAGCAGATTCATTCATTCAAATTCATTCAAAACCAAAACAGCATTTGCTTTAGTGCCAAATTTGCACCACTTGAAATAAAACAAAGAATTAGCATACAAATACAAGCAAACAAGCCATATTTTCTCCAAAAGGAATAAACAGCTAATGCTTAACGATGGTATCTTTCGACTCCCATTCTAGCCGACATTGCAAAATCTGCACATCATTATTTTGTCACCGTCGGCTGCATACATCCCATAATGCTCAAAGTCTTTGCAGCGTTGTTTAATTGTTATTTGCGTTTTAGGCATTTTAGAAACATAGGCCCAGATATTCGAAGCAATGCGCAATCCACGCAAAAATATGTGCTTTTGCATAAAACACGGCACAAAACAGTTGCGCAAAAGTTGGAAAATTGCAGGTTTTTGCTCAATTCGCAAATGTGTTTGTGCCTCGCAAAACCACCTGCGCATTCAATACCAATATAGCAGAAATGCACAAGAGCTACACGTGAATTCGCAGTATTGGAATACTACACAACAATAGACTGTTAACAATACCCTGCCAAGCAGCTATCATTGGTGTACAGTACATACCAATATTCCTTAGATGAGTCTACACTCAAATGTAATCTGCACATGGAATGCAGAATCAAAGCTCAACACACATCGGTCGCATTGGCACCCACAAAGTTGCATGTCCACCCCCACAAATATATAAATAAGCTACTAAATAGAGAAGTGAAACAATGGACCACAGGATAGTGTAGGCTATTCAACATATAACTTAAATAAAAATATATTGTAGCGACTTGCTAACTGGATAAGTGTCAACATGAAGGAGACAGAAAAAATATCTCTATAGCATCAAACTTCACTCTTCATTTTACAGAATCACACCTGTCCGCCGTTGTTCTAAGTAGCTCCGACCCGTGCTACTTACACTATACATAAACATATTTACAGAAGCTGAAAACACTACTCTATTCAGAAGCCCTGAAGACAGGAATCTCAGCATGGAGCCAGCCAAGAACGCTGCCTGTGTATGCAGCCTGCACATATGTATCCCTTACTCATGCTCCTGCTGAAAGCCCCTTCCAACTGCCCCCCACTCACCACGCACCCTGCTCCTACCACACCTGTATGGCATAGTCAATAGCATGGAATGCAGATCGTGGGTGTCAAGGTATGCTTCTGATATCAATGAGAAATAAATAACAATACTAAAAAAAAGGTCGGCTGTGTCCTTATACCCGAGTGTGGAATTACCAGGTGAGTGGCATGAAGAGGAAAATGAGCTTTCAGAGAATGCAACTACAGGGATATTTTACGGATTGAGCCTTGGGCACTGCTGCCCTTTGCCAATGTTGCGGAGGATAGGGCACTTAGCTCAACGCATGTAATGGAAACATTCTGCGCATTGCAAGCCTGTCACGCTTATCGCAAAACTTGGCCTTCGGAGCAATTCAAATAATTCAATTCAAATAATTTTGTGCTTAAGCATATGAAATTTGCACACATGCATACATTTGTATCTAATGTTTATTGTTATCACAGGCATAAGTATGGCTAATAAGCGAAATATTTAAAGGGCCATCACAGATTCTATGGAATTCAAACACATGTATCTATGCTGTGCTGTTTGCTGGGAAGTGAGTTTATGATTTTTCTACTTCTGACTAAATAATTTTGACAGGTGTCACACAAATATGTTACCTATTCTAATTAATTTCCATTTTTTTACTTTCTTGTTTTCTGTTACAGTACCATCCATTTTTTTTTCTTTCTCAGTATTAGCCGTGATCCAGCTTATCAAACCGCTATTGCTCCGTGTCTGGACTGATCTGATTTTTGTAATGTTTTTTTTTTTTTTTTTTTTTTTTTTGTAAGAACTGGATAAGGGCGTCTGTAATAAGAAAATACATACATACATTAACAACAACAACAACAATGATTAATAATATTAATAATCCAGCTGGAATCACCTGTTTTTAATAGCATATATATATATATATATATATATATATATATATATATATATATATATATATATATATATATATATATATATATATATATATATATAACTTGCTTGACAAACCTGGGGGGGGGGGGGGGGCAATTAATTGAACTTAAATAAAACGGGCTGAACAGGCAGTGGAATAAGAAAGGTGCGCCTTTTGTACATTTTACATTCAAAACGCTGATAAAATTTACCAATACAGTAATCAATAGCCTAGCCTACTACTGTATAAGCAGTGTCTTTGATATTGAAATCTATGTGAATGCAAGGTAAGGAGGTGCAAACTGTTGCTTGATTGATCTAGGGTTGATATACTGCTGTATGTGTCTATTAAAGTAAAACGTTCCTGCATTACACAGGTAGTTGTTTAGTATCTGCTGGCTCGGTCTATGTTACACACAGACGGTATGTACTATGATATCGCGCTGTACTCGTGATTCTGTTTTGGGAGTTATTCTTTCAGCACCAAGAAAGCTGCTTGGGAAAGTGATTAGTTTTCTTTCGATCCGAAAGAATGATTGCAGCTTCCCTGTTTATTTTTTAAACATGTATTAAAACTAGTGATGCTGCTATCACAATCGTTCTTTTGAATATAATCATTATATAGATGTGGACAGAACCTTGTATGATCACTGGGTGTTTTCCTTTGTTGTAATACTGTGCTGGAGTGATGTGTGAGGAGTTAAGGCTTGCTTTTTAAAAGCGTTATTTTGTGCCTCGCAAAACTGGTTTTGTGCTTGGCGCATACCTTCGAACATGGCAGGATCTCGCAAATTGTCAGCCACTCCGGCCAAATTGCCCTATGCATACATTATATTTGTGCACAGCGCAAAATGGATTGTGTCACGCAAAAAGAAGTTTCGAATATGGCACATTTCGCACATTCGCGCATAACGGCCATTTGCGACACGCATAACCCTCTGCTTGGTGCGCAAATCTTTCAAATATCTGGGCCTTTTCTCTTCCAATACAATTTTGGAACAACTTGCTCCGAATCATACATTTGCGCAAGTGCTAGACAGAGCTTCCGTTTCCCTTCCAACCGCGTCTATGGTAAGGACTGAGCCTTGACAAGTTTGTAATTTGCACTATTTCCTTCTAAAAGAAAGTCTGGCTGTCTAAACTTTTGGATGGATAACATTCCTTTTGCAAATAAAGGGTGCTGACTTTCTACTGAGTTAAAGGTTACTAAACCTGGCCCTTTGATTTTTGGTCAGTGTTCAATGCAGCTCAAGTTTACCAAAGTGTTTTTCAGAGTATGTATTCAAATAGATAGACGGCATGGGAAAAAAGGGCCACTTTGTTCCTTTGGCATAATGGTATGCGGTTCAGTCAGGAAGGTAATAGAAGCAGACCGAAACACAGATGTTGTTTGGAAAGCATATATCAATGCAGAAGTAAATTAATCTTTGTTTTCCTGGACCTGTGAAAGACAAGGGAAAAGGTCGTTTACAGACTGAGACCAAAACAAAGGCTGGACCACTGTGCAGCTGAATCCTTCATCTGTGGGCTTGTGTATCAGTGAGTTACTACAGTCTTAAGGACAAAGTTGTCCTTGTTATTTACAGCACCACAAAAGAGCACTTGTCAGAAGGTCACTGTGTTTTACTGCTGTATCACATTTCTTTTTCTACGGTGTTGCCAATGAGCAACAAATTAACATGCACCAGGGGTCTAGAAGCAGCTTTCTTCATGGTGTTTATTATTTCTTACACACTTTGTTTCTGTAAGGCCATTTGTGTGTTGGTCATTAATATTCATACTGTATATGATATATATTCTCTCAGATTTTTAACTCATTAAAGGGAGACCTAACTTGAAAGGATTCTGCTGGAAAGGAAAACCCCACATGAATCCAAACAAATACATTTTTATCCAGTATATTTGGAAAGTCTTTGTGCTGCAAAGAGTAGTACAAGTTACTGTAAACAAGGCCTAACCATGAATTATCAAATCTTAAAATAGTCAGCTCTGTAGTTGAATTGGGCCCATTCTATTTCCATACTTCATATGTTACGTTTACTGACAATCACCAAAAACTTACCTTGAGCTTTCCTCACCCAGAAGATGGGTATGCGATCACAGAGGGTCTGGAATGGTTCCCCTAATGTCAAGGGCTCCACTTGATTCCTTCCCAAGACACCTAAGAATTCTGTATGATATCTGGTCTGGTTGCCTTGCAACCAAAACTGATTCACCTTAGAAAAAAGTACATAGTATTCACTATCTGGCAATCCTCGTGTTAAAAATCCATCAATTGTGGGCTTTGTTCAAAACCATGATGCCTTTCCCTCAGGTCTCATTACCTCAGCAAGCAGTCCACAATGATTGGTAATTACCTCTACCCCAGATCCTATTTCTTCACTAATTAACTCCTGGAAACCAGCCTGAGAGTTTTACTTGTTACCTTTTCCACGGTTTCTTTGGATGGAATAAGAAACATGCAACATGTGGTGCTCTGTCTTCTAGAACACAGGCTAACTATCAAACCTGGACAAGCCATTGAAGTGAAACATCAGAAAAGACATTTATCACAATACAAACCTACAGTAGTGCATACTGTAAGGTCAGCATGATGAGTAATGTTTTACTCATCTGCCTATTAAGGAATCTATGTCCGAACCAAAAACATCTTTAGTGGGTTGTGTTGCTATTATAAGTTTGCATTTTGCTTGTTAGTTCAGTTTTACAAGTGATTGCTTTGCTGAGAGGAAGGCGACAGGACCTCATTTCTGAACCCAGTACCTTTAATTCCTCTATCTGAGGCATGATGCTTCCACAGATGCAGTAGTGCTTCAGAATTGGAACAACAGTGTTGCAATTATTAAAATACTGTTTACATAGGCCACCCCAGTAAGAGCCAGCACCATCTAGTAATCTTTACCACTCTGGATCAAGTTTCTCTTTGTTTTGTTGGCATTACACTGCTCTGAGTTTGCATTTCATGGAACCTTCTAACTTGTGTGCAGCCTAAAGCTTGTCTTGACAAGTCTGTTGTCTTTGCATATTCCACATTCAGGCAACACTGCTTTCCAGGCTGCCCTATTCCAGAGATTCCTAGCAAATGAAGCGATTGCATAATGTTTTGATAGCAAATTTTTCCACCTCTATTAAAAATAAATAAATAAATAAATAAAAACATGTTTTAGATGAAACTGTCAAGGATCCTGTGGCAGGTCTCACTGCTTTGCAGCATTGTGCCTGAATACAGCATGATCCAAGAAAAACTGTAAAACAAACCACCCATTCTACTGAAACCAAATCTAGGTGCTTCACTCCATTAACTCCACTAAAACTGTGTTCCTAAGGTCCTTATACATCATTACTTGTGTATTTCAATAAGGATTAAAACAGACATACCTTTGTATAATCTTCCTGTAATAATATATGAGACGGTAACAGGATCAGGGCTCTGCAGAGCAAGTGCGCTCCAAGTGCTATTTTCCACTACCTGTCCTTTACACACTGTCTACAGAAGTAAAATGTACACCGACAAGTGACTCTGGCAAGTTTCAGGTTTCTGATTTTACATTTATTTTGCATCAGTCGTCATCATTGTGGTGGAGCTCAGGGATTAAAAAGGTAACCACCATGCTGGAATTAAGCAGGAGAAGACCACACTGATAACCCTAAGCAGTGCAGTTTAAAGAAGTTGATTTTGCAGAGATGCATACCTTGTGTTTCGACATGTTCAGAATGGTCTGAACGTTTTCTAAATCGGCACTTTCCATTTTCCGCAGGAAGCATGTGTCTTGGTTATCAGGCTTGTAACATAATAAACCCTGGGAAAAGATATTGACCATAGAAAACAATCAGTAATCTCCATATAGCACTACACATACCTCATACACACACCCAAATGCAAAGGGTTAAGATCAAAGGAGAGTTTATGTAAAGAAAATGTTCTGGCAGCCCACAAGAACTCAAGTTGGAGTAATGTTCTATTTCTGAAAAGGGCTGCTGCTGACTGGTAAACTACATCATGTTATGGGATTTCTGTTTTACACAGGATAATGTGTTTGTTATGACAACAGTAACTGAAACACACAGATAAACCCTAGTAAAACACTCATAAAGCATGTGAAACATTACCACAGATGTCATGGGAATTGCTATTGTGTGTGGTCATATAGAACATGTTATTGTTACATTGTTAATATTATTGCTGTTATATTGTAGGCATTTACAGTGTTACCTATTGTGGTAATTTCCGGTGACGTTGACTTACTCACGTTTTGCAAGTCAAACAGCACTGCCGTAGTGTGGTTAGTTTGGGACGTTACGTAATATGTTACTACATCCTTCTGCTTGTCAACTAAGGCAGACTGGTTCACCAAGGAGCCAGACTGGTCTTGAAATGATATTCGAACGATCTGAAAAAAAGACTATATGGCATAGGTTGGCTTATTGAACAAAACTGGCAGGGGTTGAATGATCTAGCAACCTGATGATGTTTTTTTTTTTTTTGACAGAAACATTAAATTATTTTGAACAAGGAACAAGATAACAATTCTGAAAAAGCACTTCAAATACTGCTTATTGGTGATAAAGGAGTGCTAACAAATTGAGTTTGACCTCATATTAGTAGAGCAGCATTATTAAAGCTCTCTGCTTTGAAGATTGGTTTTCAAACCAGTTACACTGCTATAGATCTAACTGGTTCTTTATATTCTTTTCCTGAGTGATAGGTCAAAATTGCCTTATTGCAGCAAGGGCACTGTAGTGAAACCGAACACAGGACATTATTTAGCACCAGGAAGCAGCAGCAACCATAATTCTACACCATTGTCTTTAAAAAATCTTCATATTCTAAACACAGGATAACATACAAGCAAATACATTGATCTTCAACAGATGAAAAGGGGGACCAGTGATAATGCTGGTGTAAATAAGTTATATCTGTCCTAAACTTGGTAAGCAAACTTTAAAGTTGTATTTCTACTAGTTTATTTTTTCATTCTTTCTTTCTTTGATGCTAGTATATGTATATTTAATCACATTCATAACTAACATTCAGTATAACACACATACTTGTAGTGGCAACGTTTGCCTTGAATTCATTAAGTTTCTTTTGGTATTTTTAAGTATATTAAATCACATAAGTCTTACCTTTTGATTATTTGGTTTAAATCCCAGAATTCCTATAACAGTAATTGCAATAAAAGTTAATATCAAAACGGCGGTCAGTGATCCCCATAGAATCTTATTGGGCGGTTTGGATTCTAGTCTCCTGTCTCCCTCCTGTAAATTTAAAAAAAAAAAACAGAAACTAAGATTTCTCGGGCATGGGATATCACCATGACCAAAGGTAGATTGTGTTTTTGTTTTTGTTTTTTAATTTGTAACAATTGTGTCCATATATATATATATATATATATATATATATATATATATATATATATATATATATATATATATATTAACTTATATATATATAACTTATTCTTTGAGCTGTAATTATAAAGATACAGAAAATGTAAAAATCAATCTGGTATTATATTACAAAGGAGCAGAATGACCTTAAACTTCTAAACAACATTTTTTTTTAAAGTAAATATTGATGACAACGTATATCCATTTTCTTAAAACAAAAAACAGAACGAATACCCGTACAGACATAGACTATCGTAAAATGATGATTCTGCATTGCAACTTCATTTAAACAGCAAGATTACAGTACCAATAAACAAAATAATCTGAACAATAGTTTACACATTTTAACTACTGTATTTTCAAATGAAATATACTGTAACGACGAAGACGTGGGAGATGTTTTATTTAAATAAAGACAGTTGTAGTCATTTTTATGTCTCACCCTTAACAAAAAAAAAAAGTTGCTTGTTCCTCCTTACCGTATTGTGTTTTTCACCCCTGCACGTTGCCATACAGCCCCCGAGCCTCTCCATACCTCTTCACTGTGCCCGCTGCTTCTGTGCTCTACTACTGACAATGTTCAGATTGTGTATGGTCAGGGAACAATGAATGGAGAGTCGCGTACCTGAGTAACATTTCCATTTGAGCCAAGCCAAGTCATGTCCCTTGTTTCAGCCCAGTAATCCAGAACCACGTGACCTCCCAGTACTGTTGCTCAAATACAGTACAACAGACAATAGACAAAGGGGAAAGGAACAGTTACTCTGTGGAGTAATGCTGTCAGCACCCAGAAGATTGTATAATATTTGGCTGCCAGTGTCCAAGGTGACTCTAGGGAAACTGCAGAACAAAAACTAAAAGGGCTTAATGTGTATTGAGATACTGTCATTTTACAGTAAAGCAGGCCAGTAATGACATATAAAAGTATGCAGTCGATATAAAATAATACATCTAATATATTTAAAATAAAGTGAACATTCCTCTCCATATTATCAGATGAGATGGGCATTATTCATGTACAGAAAAAAGGGAAGATTTATAATTGATACATTTAAAAAAAAAAAAAAATCATTGGGTCTATATGAAATAAGTAAAATGAAAAAGTGGTTGTGGTGGAAGGTAGTTTATTAAAACCTAATGTAGGTCTGCCATAGCTATACTTAAGCAAAAAGCTTCCTTTAAGTACATTTTGTAATTTCAATTTTCACTGGTATGTTTAAACCTGATTATGATAGAAAAAAATAGATATTACTCTAATTTTAGTTAAATTGGTATATTAAGTGCATGTGGTGTAATAAAAGGGAGTTGAACAATTTCAAATAAAGACATGATTGTTCAAATGGCAATCAAAAGAAAACTGCATGTAGAAGGATGTTACATTACAGTACTCGACAGTACTTAGTAAATATAAAACACATGGTTCGTAGTACTGTATCAGACATTTTATTGCATAGGTAATTACTATTCTAAATGGAATAGAGGGTTTTTATGGCTTGTTACACACTGAACATCTGGACATCACACAGCACTGGCATTTTACAGCACACTGTCCAATTCAAGTATTGGTAATAATAACTACACAGTTGTTCATGTTTTAATATATAACACATTATTATTTTATAACATGCTTAAGTAATCATTTTACAAACAGTTGTAGATGTTGCACAGTGATCTTTAAATACTGAAATATTTGTTTAAAATATAGTGACACATTTTCACTTTTCAAGATTTGTTTAATTCTCTCTTTCCCTTGATTTTTTTTGCACAGTTATATACACTTGATATGAACATGTATATGCATTATAGACATAATGCACAACCTCAGGATTACAGTACTTGTCTCATCAAGGGCTGTTGTAGTGTCTAAAATTGTTCATAACAATGAGTAAACATCAGCTACGTAAAGGGACAATATTCTGCAGACATAAATCAACCACATACAATAATGGGACTGCATTCATAAAAGTTGCTAAAGAATATCACTGGTTCTTAAACGGTTTAGCAGTTGTTAAAAATAGTTGCAAATAAATTGTTATTTTATGAGTATAAATGTGATAAATAAGCATGTTCCCAACCATACAGCAATGGATTTCAAGCTAGTGTTAGTATTAGGCCAATACAATTAAACCACAAACATAAATGAAATGTTACATCTCAAGAGGATTTTTTCCCTAGTTAAATACTTTTAATAAATTAAATAAAAATACTGCTCTGTATTTTATTTCAATGTTGTTGATTTGACCCCATTTGGGCAATACTTCTCTTTTTAAAGTATATTGAAGTGCTATTAACAAAAATGTACAGTACTCGCATACAGTAGCAAGAAACAAGCTCCATTGTTCAGAAAGAAAACCCTGTTATCCAATTATAACAGAAAACTAGCAAGAAACAAAATTGGTTTCAGACTTCTTTCTTTTACCTTACATGTAATCCTATTAGCTGCCACACACACTTCATAGTTCTTTTCCTGACAAAGTGCTAGGTATTTTATACCTAGCACCTTTACAAAGCCACACTCATGAGAAGCAGATGTCTTTTCCCAAAGCAGGTGGCTGCTTTAATCTTCGGTGCTGGCAAGAAGGATCATCATCAAGACTGCACGGCTTTCTTAAATGTATTTTATGACTTATGGCTGGTTTCACAGACCCGGATTAGCATTCATCTTGGAGCACTTTACCTGGCGTAACATTAGGTAGTCCAAGATTAGTGCTAATCGGGGTCTGTGGAACCAGCCATGAATGTTTAAGATATGGAAGACTTAATTATTAAATGGTAAATACTGTATGAAACCTGGTCTGTCCTGTCCCTTGACTTAAGGGTTAGTCATGGAGACGTTCTTATTTTCCTGAGGCACAAGAATAAACCTGCTAGGCTGCCTTTCTACAGACACATAATTCCAATAAATTTTAAGTCAGATGCAGCATTGACTATAGTAAAATGATATACTTTTAAAGTATATTGAAGTGCCATTAAAAAACGGATCTAAATATCACTGCCCTTTAACTCAATATTAATCTCACTGGCATTTTCCACCAATATAAAACACAACGGAAATTGCAGGTTTATGAAATTAGGACAGAGGTATGAAGAAACTAAAAACCTTAAAGTATTAAAGTTGTTTGTTATTGGTACATTCCTACATGAGTGCATCTGTCTAAATATCAGTGCCCTAAAGAATTTACCAAGACTATCTTCAATGATTAAGTCTTCTAGGTATCAATTTCCAGAAATCTACAGGTCACAGTACTCCCAATACAGTACTAATGATGGTTGAGAAATGTATTTACCTCACAATCATTAACTTTCTTTAAATAATTAAAAAAATGAAATTACTAACGACATTTTCTATTACAGTATATTTAAATCACGTAAGTTCTCATTTGTAAACTTGAATGGGTGCGGGTATTCTGAAAGCACACAAAGTGAGAGTACAGCTTCTTCATCCCTGCAGGGCTGGCAATAGGTCAGCAATGGTCTCCACGTAATAATCCGGGACCATGCCTGTCCGCTCAGCGCAGTGGCTCTCTTGGTGGGCTGTAGCCTCGTCTAAATGGCAGACTCCAGTGAGGGTCAGCAGGGTCTTCAGGCCGCAGTTGGAGCCCAGCAGGATGTCAGTGTCCAGCCGGTCACCCACCATCACTGTCCGGGCCGGGTCGATCCCGTACTCACTGACCACGCAGTCAAACATGAAGTGGCTCGGCTTGCCAATGATCTGAGCCTTACGCTGGGCTGCCGTTTCCACAGCTCGGACCAAACATCCCGTTCCTGAAGAGGAAAAAACAACAGATAGGGGTATATATATATATATATATATATATATATATATATATATATATATATATATATATATATATATTGTGAGACAGCAGGGAGGGGGTTAAAACCTCTCTGCAGTAAAAACATGTGCGGAATGCACATTTGTCTGGGTTAATTGTTTTCTGTTAATTGTTTTATTGTTAATTATCACCTGCACCTGGCTATGATTGTAAATTAGAGCCAGGTGCAGGGTTTATAAGGAGAACAGTCAGTCTGCTCTACGCTGCTGAGTAGAAGGAGGCAGAAGAGGTGCTCTGTCTCCGAGTAGCCACAGAGGAAAAAGTAAGTGCGGTGTCAAACCTGTGTGTTGAAGTTTGTGGTTTTGGGAAGGACGGGAAAACAGTGTAGCTGTCCCGCGTTAGTCAGGGTGTTCCTGAGAGTTGAGTTAGTGCTCCAAGAGGAGTTAGGTGTTTATTTTGTGTATTTTGTTTGATTTTTGTGTTTATTAAAAATAGCGCACCAGCGCTTAAAACTCCATTTCATTGTTCTGGGTTGTATTTTTAAAGGGGCACGAACCTGAGTGAGTTGTGCTTTGTCACAATATATATACAACGTCCAACCACGTGGTATATAGTATCACTTACATTAAACCAGTTCAATCAATACTACCCACTGATAGCTGGTCACAGACAGAAAAGGCTGCAGTTCAGACTGGCTGCATGAAAGATGGGAGCACATAAAACTGCACATGCTGTTGCACACCACATATTACCAAGTGCATGTTAACAGTGGAGATGTCAGCTCCTCTTGATTTATTTACCTTTGTGTTGATCAACATTTAGAATTGAAATATAAAACACCTCCTGGAATAAAGTAATTTGCAAAGGTTTGCTTTTAAAAAAAAAAGAGGTATCAATAAATAAATAACAAACACAAAAAGACATTAACAGACCTGGCACTGCTCTTCCTCCTTCCAAGGGCAGCCTGGTATCAGTATTGGTGCCCACAAACAGACAGTTAGCATTGTTGAGGTATTTGAGCGCTTTGGTCAACTTCATGTAACTGAAATGCTCATCAAACCCCACAACCACTGCTTTCACCTCGGGGTCCAATGGAACATCAGCCCAGTCACTTTGCCCACCAAAGACTGGGTCTGGACCAGACCCTACTGTCTGAATACCAAGTTTTTGTAACTCCTTGCTTAGGGCATTGCCGCCTATAAGGTACACTTTCCCGTCTAGTTTAGCGATGTGCTTCAGGAACACAGCCGAGCAATACGCCGTGCCAAACACCTCTTCAGTTTTAGCCTGAAACCCCAGTTTTGTCATTTTCTCCGCATACATCTCCCTTGTTTTGGTGCTGTTGTTGGTGACAAAGAACACGCGTTTGCCGTTCTTCTTTAGTAAATTGATCACCTCGGGGGCACCAGGGATGGCCTGGTCCCCACGCCATATAACCCCATCGCAATCAAACAGAAAATTGTCTACGGAATTCAGCAGCTCTTGGATCAGAGGGCCGCTAAGCCTAGAGCATTTAGAGACAGCCATCTGATAGTAATGAGTGCAGTGCTCGCTTGTACAATCCAAGCTACAACTAACCTACAAGGAAGTCACTGTCAAAGTCTAAGGCTAATGTAAACGGCCAAAAAGCGGCGAGTGAGGATCTCATTCCGATACTGTAGACCGCTTTCCAATTCGCTATAGATCCCTCACATTGGGGATGACCTTCCTGTATGATTTACAATGTAGCGGACTGTACTTCCGCGCTTACTATTAAAGGCATAGGTTTCAATTATGTTGCCAGTGTATGGCAATTGCTGGCATTTTAAATTACAAATAAATAGCCATGCAGATAAATAAATAAAAACACGAACGCAACTTAAAATACAAATTAGTGAAGTACGATTGTAATTCACTCTTAAAACGCCCGTAAGATAATACACCACTACATTTTCACTGGTAATATTATAGCAATATATCATCATGTGTTTACATTATTTGCATTTTTTTAATACTGTGAACTTGGGCAAGTCACTGTGATTTCACGTATAACCTCTAACACTTTGTCACGCAGCTACGTGACACACAGTATGCCAAACATGTGTCAGTGTGACTAACACAAACAGGGAAAAAGCACATTAACTGTCAATAAAATATTCTAACAGTATTTATTGAGAGTGTGTTGTCGTGTTATTTACAGTATTTAAGCTATCATGTCACTATCTCCTTTTGTCTTTTTACAACGCACAGTGGGCCACAACTCGCTTCTCCGTCTCCCCTTGCCCTCCCTGTTGTTATGACGACCAAGTCGTAAATCCGCCATGTTTTCCTGGTCGCGGCGTTGCGACAGAGACGGAGAGTCTGGGAGAAATGAATGTAGAAAATAATACGGCAGAAAGAGAAGGCGAGCCGGCGGTACACGGTAACATCATCACAATCCATACTACGCTTGGAGACGAAGGTAAATACACTCATTTTTAACTTTATTTAGTTGATTATTTTATTGCAGTTTGCATTCTCAAACGGCGAATGGTGATAGCAGGCCCAATTCGCGGGCCTCACTTACTTTGTTGCAGAAAACGTTGGGTGGTGGTATCTTGTTTACATTTCCAATCAATAATATGATCGAAGCAATTTTATCAAAAAGCAGTCCTATATTATAAATAAAGTCTCGCTCATTGCCGGACAGTAATTGTCTCTTGTGTTTGTTTTGTAGGTCCACTTTTTTGTGTCTTATAGTTTTAAAATAAAATAAAATATTAATATTCAGTACAGACTCAAATAACATAGAGATATTTAAGAATTGCCTTTGATATAGACAAGCGTGAACCCACTACCCCATCATGAACCTGGTCTGTCTTGTAATACATTGGTCAGAAATATATTGTTAGTTCCGAGAAGAGAAATTTACCATAATGTGTCATATTACTGTGTTACCATGAACAGTTGTTTTTACAAATTTGCCCACTTACACTGATATGGTCGACTCGGACTTTGCGTTAGTAATAAGTCACAAACTCAATCAAAATGTTAACTGTTCCAAACAAGTGGATTATACAGTATGTGGTACAAATATACAGTACAAAGGACTGGCTAAAAATGGTCTGTGGTTGTTTTGAAAAACATGTAGCCTACTGATTTAAGTTCATACACTGATGTCTTCAAATAATGACAGTGCAACTGAATAGTTATTTCTGACATACCAAGGCATCACAAGACTGCAGCAGGAAAATAGGATGTACAGGAAATCAGTAGATGGCCAAAGGCCTTGCATGGTCTGGCTTTGGTTTAGAAGGTGTCCTTCATTTTAATAGATTGGCATTGCCTGGCTGTAATATACAGTTGTGGCAGGGAGGATACCGTTAATGTAAATGGTGTGTGTGGAGCTGTAAGGTTGGCAGGGATGGGGTTAAATCTGCCCCTGCCAACAAACACAGGTGTGGCCATTCCACAGTTAGGTAAATGAGTGCTAATTGGGGCATGGCCACATGTATAAAAGGGGAGAAATCCTGTTTTTATACTGTAGTTTGAAGTCTGTATTGAAAGTGAATGCCCAGCTTACAGATGCTTGTTGGATTGTTTTGTGTGAACCTTTTATTTTGGCCCTTGAGCCTTTCTTTGTAAATAATAAACATATGCATGCATGCTTCTACTGCAGATTTTTTGCCTCGGGCCACAGCACTATCCTGCCACAGCAGTATAGATCTCATTAGTAGCTCATTATTTATTTATTTTTTTTCCTCAACTATTAATTTTAGATGAAGATGTGCATAGATGTGGCCGCTGCCAGTGCGAGTTCACCTGCCTGGAGGCTTTCATACAACACAAACTGCACAACAGCTGTCAGCGCAGCCATGAAGTCATGCCCTCCAGCTTGGGAAGCAAGCACAGCCAGGAGGACAGCCAGGTAAACCAACAGGTCTCGCAATCTATCATGAAACCCTTGCCTATTAACCTTTATTTTAGACAATAAATTATATATACTGTACTGAGCATGTTTTTGTTTTCATGTGACATCCTTCCCGTGTGTCATTTATATAAATTAAAGTTATTTTGCAAAAAGTTACATTCTGTTTTTTCTTTCTTAGCAGGTTGTGTTGTCAGAAGAAATTACTGTTGCAGCTATAGTAGTGGATGGTACTAATGTGCTGTCAGACAAATCTGAAAGATCAACAACCATAGGTAAGTTTGGGATGCATTAGTTCAAAGTATTTAAATTTGACTTTTAAATGTGGAAATCTGGCATTTGTCAAGGTATAGCTTATAGGGCACATAAGGACGTTTTTATTTTATTGTGTTACATGTTTAGATGTGTTGCTACAACTGTTTACGTGAGGTGTGTGTGTCGTTTAAATTATTATTATTTTTTTTTTTTTTTTTTTACACTGACTACTTTTTTAAACTTTTAAACTGCATTCCCTGCCTCAAGATGGCTTCCCATGTACCACCATGGACCTCTCAGAACTAAATTTCCCATCCTCCTTCTGCTCACATATGTAACTGAGATGGATTTACCAGTGAGCATGAGGATGGTGGGAATTGTAGTTCTGAGATGTCCATGTG
The DNA here is from genome assembly GCF_902713425.1 of Acipenser ruthenus. NCBI lineage: Eukaryota > Metazoa > Chordata > Actinopteri > Acipenseriformes > Acipenseridae > Acipenser > Acipenser ruthenus. The sequence goes on from NC_081210.1 coordinate 7,086,898, forward strand.
GGTACATGGGAAGCCGTCTTGAGGCAGGAAATGCAATTTAAAAGTTTAAAAAGTAGTCTAGATGTTAAAAATAATAATTGAAACAACACACACACTCCTTATGTAAACAATTGTAGCTACACATGGGAACATGTAACACAATAAAATGAAATCCTTATGTACCCTTTCAATATGTTTGGAATGTATGTTTGTAATCATTGTGTTTTTCTGTATTTCTGTGACACTCCTGGTAAAAAAAAAAAATAAGAATAAAAAAACACCCCCATTCAACCAGTAAAGACTGGGATGGGATCCTTTTCCATCCTATAAACTGAACATAATTATTTTTCAGAAGATGGGCATGCTAAAACTGCTGTTTCCACTAGCTTGCAGCAGCACCAAGGTGAGGAGTCAAAGAGGGGTGGCGAGGACGAGGAGGGGGAGACCAGTCAGGACAGCACAGAGGAGGGCAGCAAGGCGGAGGCTATAAATACCAAGCTGACAGTTAACAGAGACGGGCGTTATGTGTGCCAGCTCTGTGAGAAGACCTTCAAAACGGTTAGTTCTGGTTGAATGTCATGTTAATCTTGATTGATTTTTACGTTATTTTGAGTTTGAGAAGTCGAAATTGATATCGAATGCAGTACTATCTATAATGCTGTATTGAAGTAACCACATATATAAATGTTACATTTTAAAGTATATGCATCATTAAACATACATGTTCCATATTTTAGGCAAATATCCTGAGAGCACACCTAAGTACCCACAGTAATAAGAAAAACTTCATGTGTAAGCTTTGTGGGAATGCTTTCAGAACAAAGGGCTCTTTGATACGCCACAATCGAAGGCACACAGGTAAGAGATGCCGCACCTAATTTTATTGTAAAATAGGAATATTGGTACTTAAATTGGCGGTTACACTGTCAAGGTTAAATTAGCACACCAGATGGCCATATGTGTGTGCAGAAAGTATCTTAATTTTATTAAGTCAAGTTGGGTAATTTTATATGAATTACATATGTTTGTCCATAATATTTTTAAACACACTATTGTAAGATACATATAAGTACTTAAAGAAAGACTTCTTGTTAATGTTTATCTAAGATTTTACACTGTTTCCTTAACTTCTTGGTTAATGGAGTAGTTGACTATTTTGCTTGTTTTCGCAGATGAGCGGCCCTATAGATGTAACCTGTGTGGGTTATGCTTCAGAGAGTCTGGAGCATTGACCCGACATTTAAAGTCTATCACACCTTGTACTGAGAAGATACGCTTCCATCAGTGCAAAGAGATACTTGTTCAAAAAGATGGTCAACAGAAAGGTCCGAATACAGAAATTCACTTTTTATTAAGTTGACTTGAGAGCATCAACTATATCAAGTATAAATAAACAATGCTCCTCTCTCTTCCCCCTAGTGTTTATTGATACAGAATTGAATATTGTTCCAACTCCTTCCATTAATCCTATAGAAGTAGACCAATCTATGATAACTGTTGTGACTGACTCTGAGGAGAATGTTCTTCGAGAAGTCCAGGTGCAAATGGAAGTGGACAGCACTGAACAAAACCAACAGGTATCTCCAAACATTAACACAGTTTCAGTAAGAAATAATTATAAATACATTCAGTATTATGAGCTGTATACTTAACTTGAGCTATTTCTCTCCCCTGGGCAGGATGAACAGAAGATAGATGGTGACAATCTGATTAGCCAGGCAATAATCAATTCAGGGATAGCCATTGAAAACGTGAAGGAGGACACTATAGTGAAACATACCGAGGAACCAATGTCTGGAACAGAGGAAACCGAGGCGAGGATGGGCGAGATACAAGTCACGGAAGAGTGTGTTGAAACTGACTCTTTGGACACAGTAAGTAGATTGTAATTTGTCATGCCATAAAACTACTGCAGCAGCACTGATATCTTGGTCTATTTTAGAAACAAAACTATATTTTCCAAAGATGGTTCTTTTGCTTTTGTTCTCAATGCATTCAACATTTAAGTTTTCTTTCTATGAAGACAATGGTTAGTATTTTCCTTAATTAGCTTCAGATACTTTATAACGGTTGTTTCTGACCAATACATTTGATTCACTTTTGTTTTGGTAGGAACCTTCAAGCCGGCAAAGTGACCATAAAACCTACAAGTGTCCACACTGTAATCGGGTCTTCAGTGGACCAAGTTACCTTCGTTTGCACATTAAAGGTCACTTGGGTAAATAGGTGGTTAATTTTTTTCTGCATCCTTTAGACCAACTATCCCAAAATTTGATGAAACTTTGTTATAAGAAATTATTCCCCATAATATCAATGAATGTTTAATTGTTTGTGTGCAGCTCAATTCTTACCACAATAATGCATTAAGAAAACTAGTTAATAAACAGTGAGGATTACTGTTTCTGTTTTCAGCAACTGTGTAAGTAATACGGATTGTTTGTCTGTTTAGGGCATAGGCCATTTAAATGCTTGGACTGTGAGAAAGAGTTCATCACATTGTACCTCCTAAAGAAGCACATGGAGTCTCATGTCGGAGAGCGGCGCTTTAAGTGTGGGGAGTGCGGGAAGTTGTACAAGACCATCGGACACGTTAGGGAGCACATGAGGGCACACTCTGACGAGCGGCCTTACTCCTGCTCTGAATGTGGCAAGGGCTACAAGACTAAGGTAATGTTCTCATAGATTGGACCGTAATACATTACATTTATGTGTGCAGTGCACATTAATAATCTAGAAATACATATATAGATTTAAGTACGTTTTGTCTTCAGTTGTGCCCATTCTCGTTTTTGTTTTTAGAATGCATTGCAGGTGCACGTGCGGACTCACTTTAATGAGAAGCCCTACATGTGCCAGTTCTGCTCGCAGGGTTTCAGGGAAAAGGGCTCTCTGGTGCGGCACATCCGCCACCACACCGGAGAAAAACCATTCAAGTGTAACAAGTGTGGACGGGGCTTTGCAGAGCACGGCACACTGAACCGACACCTCCGAGCCAAAGGTTGGTGGCTCTCGCTGTTCATTGAAGTTACATGTTTAAATTGAGTTAGTTTTTTGTTTGTGTTAAATACCATGATATAAGTATATGCTATATTTTTTATATGTAACTAGAACTGCTTTACATATTTAGGGGGATGCTTTGTGGGAATGAAGGATTGTAAGCAGGTAAAGGTTTCAGAGGAAGACCATTCTGCAGGCAATGTTGCCGCAGCCATCATCTCTGAAGACCCTCCTACTGTTCTGGTAGAGTTCTCCTCAGTGGTGGCCGACACACAGGAATACATCATTGAAGTAAGTGAAACAAGAACAGCAGGTACCAGACACGCTGTTGTGCTAACCCTGGTTCTTGGCATCGCCATCCTCTCCAGTTCTGAATAAAATCCAATTTCATAGTCCCAGTTTTTCATTATTTTCTTTAATGAAATTAAAAGGCAGTGAGATTGGATTAAGATACCAGCTCAGGTACACAGTGCTTGGTCAAATTCGTGTGCTTTTCTTGTTTTAAGGCTCCAGGTGAAACGGCTGAATCGGGTGAAGAAGTTGGACTCGTACAGGATGGCAGCCATCAGGTGAGTCCCTTTTGTTGTTTTGTTTCCTTTTAAAGGTCCTTTTTATATACCCTTAACTCACAATCTATATTCTTCACTTAGGTTGGAAGGCACATAATGAATGTGGTACAGCAAATAGTGAATCAGGCTAACTCCGGCCATCAGATTATTGTTCAGAATGTCACAATGGATGAAAATGCTGGGATATCTGCAGACTGCATGGACACCATCACCATAGCAACGCCAGAGAGTCTCACTGAACAGGTTGCCATGACATTGGCCACTGCCATCAGTGATGGTACCATACTGACAACAGAGGGCAGCCTGGATGCTGGGGATGGGGCTGTTGCCATGGTGGCTTCACAGGACATTGAAATAATGGAGCAAACTGAGGAATATGTCATTGCTTCACCAGAAGTGGAAATTCAGACAGTCATTATTTAAGACCAACCTTCTCTTATTGGTTACTTGCGATTTCAGTGTTATATGAACCATTATTATGTGCATAATGTGTAATAGAAAAAATAAATCAGTAAACTGGTTATACAGGGATGCTTTAAGCCATATAATTGCAACATATCCCTGTGTTTACGTGCAAGTCTTACTTTTGTTACTCCATGATGTTAAATGATTGATCTTTAGTTTTTTCTGCACTTGTACTGCGTTACACAATTACAGCTGTAATAGTCATGTCCACAAGGGGCATACATTCTCAATGTGTGCTTCTGAAGTCACATTCTACTGATGAGCTGTGCTACAGCAACTGAGACAACACTGTCACGTGGCAGCAACTCATCCAGAGAATAGATGGCAAGGCAATGGGCAAGCCTTAAAAAAAAGAATACGAATAATATGTGGTAGACAATAGGAAATGTAAAAGGTATTGTTAACAGCAGATGGAATATCTTTGACCTGGTCAAATATTCCATTTCTGCAGATTAAGGGCAGACCAACTGATAGCCTTTCTGTTGCTGTTTTGCAGTCAGATGCCCATTACACTGCTGCAATCATTCTTGGTTTACTCATTTGATAGGCTCTGATGTATAGACAGGAAACGCTTGTTCTGACACTTTGCACAAGCACCAAGGACAAACAGCTGGAAACTAATGAAACCTGGAACAAAAATCTGGAAAACGCAACCAAAGAAATTAAAAATGAAATAATAATAATAAAAATCTAAATCAGATTTGCCGTCAGTGGAGTTGACAACTGCCAAAGCAGAAAAGGATTGGCGAATGTTACAGGAAAAGATGAAGTGCCTTTAAAGAAAACCTAAAGACACCAAGCAACATTTATTAACAGCTTACATGGTCCCAGGAGCTCTTATTCTAGTCAAATCACATCACTAAATATGTGATTGGTCAAAGCAAAAACTTGCTATGCTAAAAATATAGTGGTTTGCGGTGCATGATGAGTATATTACATTTGTTTCAGGGATTTTGCTCTTGTACTATTATATGCTTATTGCAACCATGTAGCTAAATTTAGCTTAAATGTCACATTTTGTAATACTGTAAATATGAATATGTATTGTAACATGTACAAGTTTGGTTTTTATCAACCAAAAAATTAATTGCAGTGGTATCTATAGCCTATCAACCACCTACCTGCACCTTGTCAGTGCTTTTAATTAAATGATACTTTACTGTTTCGATGGCTCATTTCTGTTACTTAACATATTACCTCTGTGATAGGGAATTTGTGCCATTCTATTTCTGTACCATTACCAAAAATAGTGACACAAAAATAAATGCTACCTGGATTTACCTAATTTAAGTTTTAAAATAAAAAGAAGTCACAAACTGTAAAACAGAATTAAATCAAAAGGGTTTGTTTGCTTACAAAGTGTACCACCAATCTTAAATATAAATAATGAGGGTATTTTTCACCATCCAGACATCCTTGATGATAAAGCTGTAATAATTTCACTATGGTGAAATTAAAAAAAAAAAAAAAAAAAAAAACACTGCTAAATATATAAGATTAACCAAAACACTTCTCCATAGAAATATAAAAAAAAAAAAAAAAATAGGCAAGTTTGAAAAGTTCAAATCAAATTCTTAAGGAGATATTTAGGCTAAGGCCTTAACTGATGAGTCTTAATTTTCACTTATAATAACTTACTCTCCATGTTTTTAGTAATGAGCTGAAAGATTTCTTTTAAGCTTCTTAAGGTTCCTCTGGAGTAAAAGTTGTGATGTGAAGTGTGGCGTTGCTGGCAGCCGTGACTCTCTTACCACTGGTTGGCTGTCTGGTTGGTGACAGCAAGGGGGGAAAAAATGAGTATCCCAACAGCAAGAGAGGGGGGGAAGGGGGGCATCAAAAACCCCAGCATGAAGACTATTTGTGGGAAAGTCAGGAGCATGTGCTGCACAATAAAGAACAAACAAAAATATCAATGCGTTTACTACAGTGCAATGTGCATGCTTAAGACAAAGAAACTATGTTCTCATTTTGACCATTATGTGTTATTTGTTCCATTATCCGTCTACTGGGGAAAAACCACATCTCTATGGCAACAGCCCACTTTATCTGATAAACATCATGATGCTCTCAGCTTTGAAGCTGTTGCTATTAATTCAGTTTTAAATTAGCTGCCAACACTGCAGATATAATTGTAATAGCAGAAATATTTAAAACAAGAACAACCCAGTTCTTAGGCAAATGCATGTATTATAAAGTTTACAAAGTAGATAATTGAAAGTTTTATTCAAAAGTGATCAAAGAAAGAGTGCTGCATGCATTAACATCTGTAATTCATCAGAAGTAGCAAGATATGCTGCTCCCTGTATTGGACTAGTATTCTGAAGCTTCACTGTGTAAAAAAGAAGCAACAGGACTTGGGAAATGTTCCCCTCAAAGATGATTCGAACAGTTATCCAGAAAACAGAATCTAGATGGATGGGACTCTCCCACTACCCTGCAAACTGAACATCAAGAATAAGCAAACAGTTGGTGAAAACATACCTGTCAGAATACAAGGACAGACTGTGGAGGTTGTAAGTATTCAGTAGCCTTTAGAATTTGATTATTACTTTTACTTTACATGCAAAATCGTTGCACAATGCTTCCAACTCTTTACTGTAATATGTCATTTAGGTTTCTCACACATACACAATGCATAGATTCTGATTTCCTAAACTAGAAAGCAATCTCAAAGAGTTTTGATTCATTTGCTGCTTTACTCACATTGGTTAGATAAATGGACAGCTTTTCAAGAGGAGATGGTCCTTTTCCTGAATATTTGCAAACTATTTGCAATGCATGTCAAAATAGATGCCATTGTACCCCAGATCCGACTGCACAGAACAGCACAATGGTCATGATGACCCACCCTGTGCACTTAGTATAAAAACAACATGTAAATGTTAAAAAAAAATGCCTAAATCAGTCTGCCAAGAAATGGTACCTAGTTAAATTGGATGCTTTAAATGGGTTTACATTCTTTTTTGAGCAGTACATGCATTTCAGGAACATTATTCAGACCTGACAACAGTATAGTCTGATAACTGCAATTAAAAAAAAAAAAAAAAAAAAAAAAAAAGACCGAAGTTTAAATCTTCATTATTTATTTATTTATTTATTTATTTATTTATTTATTTATTTGTTAGCAAACATTTATTAGACTTACAATTGCTACAAAATATCGCATTATAACATACTACAAAATACACGAGTGGTACCTGCTTGGTACACCTCAGAAAAGTTATTTGCTGTTTTGAATATGTGCAAGTATCGTTTACTTGCAGACTGTGCATTCACCAATACAATTCAGGTGGCATTTATTCCTCAGCTGTATGTACTATTTAAAAAGGATTACCGGTGCTTGCTAAATAACATTAAAAAAAACAAACAGATGAAACACCAGTCGGGTCTGTAGGGCAAATGTACACTTGCCACCTTTTTTATTCAACAAGTAATTAAATAACGTGGTTATAAATTAAATGTTGTGACATGAAATAGTTGAAATCCAAACTAAAATAACTATGTTGTTTTTTTGCAAACAATTACATCCTGAATTTTTTTTTCCTGAACACCATGGCAGCACACAGGAATATCCCCTAGAAAGTGTCCAGAGGGCATCAGATGGTTTTTAATGGTTAGGTTTTAGGGCAGGGGTTGGGTTGGGTTAGGGATAGGGTGGCACTCAGGACACTTTCTAGAAGGTATTTCTTTACGCTGTGAACACCATGTGGAAGCGTGTGAAAACACCAAACGCAAGTTTGCATTTCCAGAGACCCACCCATTGGCACCCATGATTGTTTGCAATGTACCTCAACCTCTGTTAATTGAATCACCTATCGCCCTGTACGTGTTTAAATGAGTAAAATGCATGAATAGTACAGCAACACGGTATGCTTGAAGTCAGTCGTGAAGCGTTAACATTTTTAACCTATGATAAAATAAGTTAAAATCACAGACGGCACTGTCTATAAAGTTTTAGTTCACTTTTAAAAATTGCATGGTAACAAAGTACAGTCAGACAAGCATTGTAACTCACATAGAAGAAAGCAAAGTTACTATAGCAAACTTGTCTTGCTCGACGAGTTTTTACTGCCTGACTGAATCACTTCGTTTAAACTGAACAGCTGTCAGCTGTATTGTAGTAAAACGAGACTACCCGTTGACTTCTAAAATGTCTTAAGATGTTAAAGAGTAAGTAGCACGGTTTTGAAAAATGTAGTTATACGTCCCAATGTGTTACAACTTCTTAAATAACTTGTCATTTTTCTTTTCATTGTTAACATTTTACACCTATAACTTTAAAGTCTGTTTCAAAGCTATTTTCAAAATGTCCGCTCTAGTGCACTGGGGTTTGATCTGTCCTCTAAATAACTGCAGTAAGAGCAATTTAAAAAAAAAAAAAAAAACATAACAAGTGCTCTGGCTTTTCTGTTCCATATCCCCATCATGGATCGTTATTGCTGTGTTACCTGTTTGACAATGTGGACAATAATACTTACACTATCAAAGCACTAGAGCAGACATTTTGAAAAAAAGCTTTGAAACAGACTTTAAAGTTACAAGTGGAAAAAGTTGTCAGGATGTTAACAATGAAAAAAAAATGACAGGTACGTTATTTAAACAGTTGTAGCAACACATGGGGATGTGTAATGCTATATTTTTTGGAACCCCGCTACTTACTCTAATCCCAGTACTGTGCACAGAAGAAATGGCATTTAGGATACACTGAAAAGTTTTCAATATTATAAAACTGAAAATATTTATACAGAGTAAGTTTTTAACAATAACTGACACAGTACCGGTCGGCTACATTATATAATGCAATATACATTGTCTCAAACTAAACTAGTAATTAATACAATGCATTTCTATACAGTTATCAGAGGATTTGATTTTGCACAATGGAAACACTCCTTGCATTCACCCCCTTAGGATCTTGTTCAAATCTCACCAAGGGACACTGGATTGAGTTCTGTGAAACTGGTTCAGGGTTTGAAGACACTATATAACCTTGAGCCTTTGGTCCTCCTTGTAAACGTTCAATACTTTAATCATAATATAGGTTAAAGAAGAACAAAGCAGCTACTCCGCTATGTATAGTTCTGCAGTCATACAGTGGACTACTGTATAGCATAAAACATTTAAAAGTAGCACTTAAGCAAGAAAAAGTTGCTCTGTACTTGTACCTTAAAAAAGTCCATACACATGGCAACCAGACATGTTGTACTGCAGTACTGTACAATGTTATTTATTTGCATAGAGCATGCAGTTGTGCTTAGTTATCTCCGTATGCTGCTGCACAAACCTTTATGTCAGATATTCTTTCTGAGGTTATTGGGGACTGCTTGCATACTCAATGGCCTATTAGGTTACAGAGGCTGGATTGGATTAGCAAGGGAAGCTTGGACAGGTGCTATCAGGTTGTACCTGCTCCGAGATGCTTTGAAGCCGTTCTGATGTTTTTTTCGTGGGGCACATTAAGCTTTCTTTTAATCTACGAAGAGTTCTGCTGGCTGCTGGTCACTGTGCACAAGGGTAAGCAAATGCTTTATGTTCTTTTACCAGAGTCCCAGTTTTAATAATGTATTGACTTGAGCATGGAGGCAATTGAGGAATGCAGATTTACAATGTGTTTATGTGTGGTGCTTTTCACAGTTGCTGTTTTTAAAACATGAATGTCATCATTGCAAATGTGATTCTACCTCCAATCTTATAAATTAGTTTAAAAAACTAGTCCCCTGTCCTACAGAATATTTATACTGTACAGAAATTTTTGTATAAAACAAACCTACTGTTGCTATTCTGGTTTATGTGTTCATTGGTGTGATTTTGTAATGTATAATTTGTTTGTAGTAGCTTGTGGTGAGCTACCTCTGGTGGGTAATCAATGTTATGATGGTTTACCAATATAATGCCTTCACAAAAGTGCTCCATTAGGCAACTGGCTCTTAGTACAGTACCTTGTTGACTTTCAATCGATGCAGTACAGCAAAAAAGAAATACAGCTGAAGGTAATAGGAGCTAAGGGTGCCACTGTAGTTTTTATTTGTTGGTGTTTCTTCAATTTAAGTAGAATCACTAAATTATTCATGAGTTTCTACCACACCCTCTGGCTTTCTTTCATTAACTCACACCTCACGACCAATCTGTTTTTACATTGTTGTTGTTGTTGTTGTTGTTGTCGTCGTCGTCGTTGTCTTGCTGCAGAATTCAGTCTTTCTTAAGAAACACCTTAACTGGTCTAGATGTGTTGCTGTTTCTGCATTTCAGTGACAATGTTGATAACTGGTAGCATTTTAAACAATGTATTTGTTTTGTGCAAACGTGGCTAAGCGATTTTGTCTCTATTGTGGGGCTGCTGTTACAGTCTGTTTTTTTTTGTCAGTGATTTACTTTAGTGTTTTTCCTCCTCCTTCAGTTCTGCAAGTTCTTATGGAAGCGCTCTAGATAGCCATGAATCATTAAAAAAAAAAAAACCCTGTAAATCAGTCATGATTAGTAAGAACTCACTTTTAGTATTACATAGGATGTATTTCCATATTCTTATTGAGAAATGTTTAATCACGCCCCAGAATGCACACTCCCCTAATCGTATTTCCTTTACCACCTACCAGTGGCTGCAAGCTGTAGTGTTAAAAGTAGGTTAAGCAACATAGTGGCAGGCAGGTTTTCAGCGCAAATTAATTTGATGTACTTACCTTTAGGAAATGTACACCAGCAGTAACATTGCGGCAAGATGTTATATAACCTCCTACTGCTATTTGATATAGGTTGCGCTGTATATTTGGCAGGTAAAGCAAGTTAAATCACAGTAAAGCAGTGTAAAAACTATGGTTAACAAAAATGCGTAGAAAAAGCAACATGAAAAAAGCATGGTGAACTGAAAGATGACCACACCAAATGACCATGGTCAGCATATTATATGGGTTGGCCTTGACAGAGTAAAACAATATTGCCCTATTGAGAGCTTTGTGTCCCTCCTGCTAAGTGACTGTTCTGATTTGCATCTCTCTTTATCCTCCAATGTATCTTCTGTTTATTTCCTTAATCCAGCTTATCTAGCCCCAGGGCTTTAATTTGACTTACTGTGCTTCAGCCATAGCTGCTGCTTATATAGAAACCGCAATTAACAGCAGAGCGGTTGGCGTCCTTCCAAGGTTTGGCACATTCTTTTTTCTGGGCCAATTCTCTATTCCTCAGAGAGGAGAAGTGTGTTTTTAGAAAAGGGTCCTCACAGTATCCTTCTTGTGAAAGAATTATTAAAGAGCCCTACGATGTGTCCTAGTTTTCTGATTAGAACTCTGTAACAGGACTGGCCGAATTCACCAGAGGTGCCGCATGTAATCCGTGATACAAATTCACTCTCTTCCAGTCCTTTTTTTCTGCACTTTTTCGACTCACCTTTTAAGATGTGCAGCAAGGCTGTGATACCTTGTGCTTCTTTCAATTCTAAAAACCTAAAACCAGTTGGTTGTTGATAAGAGGGGCATAGGAGTCCATGTTCTTTCCTAGAGGCCTTAGGTTTGACTCAAAATGAAGAAGTTTCTAAAGAATCGGAAAGGCAGATATTCTAAGCGACAGAGCTCATCTGGGTCTGGGTCAGCAGTCAAAGATTTCTGTAAGTTGATTTTCATTTTGTTTGATATAGAATTTGATCTGCTTTGCAAAGTGAGCAAAAGGGCCTAATGTGGTTGCTTTGATTTTGCAAGTTGTTCATTTCAGAATATTTTGTTTTTGCTGAGTAGCAGTGATTTCAGTAGCATTTTATTAGGTTCATAGTATGTTGTGTTTTAGGTGCAATTTACAAGTGTGCAATATGCATTTATATTTATTGTAAATCAGTCTATCTGCAAAAGCATATGTATAAAATCTACACTTTCATTTGTTTTTACCAAATATATTGCATCATCTGCAGCTGCAAATATTTCCTAAAGTGGAGTACATGTAATTGTTAAAATATAGTGCTACAAAGTGTAACGTTAAATGTTAAAACACTAAAGGTCCACTGAAATGTGTCTCAGATTATTATGTATTTAGTTTACAGTTGGTGGCATTTGTGGAATTGCTAGACAGGGTTAGAGTGACATCAATCCAGGAGGCATTATCTTTCTGGATTTCGGTAATAAATTAAAGCTTGATATTGGATCTAATCCCTTGAGATTACATGATATACAGCTATGGCCAAAGGTTTAGCATCACCCTATAGAATTAACAAATTTTGCTTCATAAAGTTGAATGAAACCTGCTGAATAATGTTAACATATTGAATAACCGCTTTGTAGTTTCCCAAATTGAAAATTATGACATTTCAAAATCTAACATGAAATACAGAACTATCATTCTGTAGTTTCTTTGATTACATGATGTTAAATAAAATATCTAAAATGATGTTCATATATATATATATATATATATATATATATATATATATATATATATATATATATATATATTCTAGGTGATGCTAAACTTTTGGCCATAGCTGTACATCACTGAACATGGGAAGGTACTCCTGAAATACTGAAGCTACTGCGGTTTTGCTGTAGATTACTTCTTGCTAAATAAAACGCAGAGACAAAGAAAATCAGGGCATTTAACCATATGGGTCGTTGCAGTTCACCACATGCCTGCTGCATGTTTCAAATTGGACTAAATAAATGATTTAACCACTGAATTCTGTCACCTGGACCAAAAATATTATATTTCAGTTTTAAGCAGCTCATCAGTTTAATTTAAGAACTAAAAAGCGTGTTTTTGTTAGTAGTAAACATCATGATTTTGTAATGTTACATTATTCATTTTATGGTAGTTAAAATGAAATCGCTAGAATACATAACTTATACCTTACATGCATAATTGTTTATGGCTTTTTGCAAACTTTAAAAAATATGGCAATTTAATTATTAAGGTTAGGGTAAGGGTTAGCATTTGTATGAATGCATATGAAATTGTAATCTTAAATCCACAGAAGTAAAAAGGTCATTTGATCTGCCATTAATGGAGTTTCTTGTAGTAATCCTTTATCAATCCACATGGTGTTGCATTGGTGCTTTGGAATATAGAACCCTTGAGCACTGTGGATTAATGAGGAAGCAGACCCTCAATAATCCCTACAGTCAGCATTTTTTTCAGCCCATTTCAATGATGTCATCATGGCTTGGGCTTGCATTCTGATTCCTCCTGCTGTCCAGTCATGTTACCTTCTATTGGCAAGCTGTCATAGAGTATACAGTGTGACCACCAGTATGTATCTATGTTAACTGGCCTTATACAATTAAACCACACACAGACCTGGGTTTCAGAACCACCTCCAATTAAGTACATTATTTAAATGATCAGAAGCCAGGTGTTTGAGCAATTACACTAACTTTCCCTCCCCTATTGCCACATGAACTAATAGTAAACCTGCACACTCATGTGAGACTTATTCATAGTACTTGGTTAATTCAATAATATACCTAAAGAGAGTTCTGAACCCCAGGACTAGGTGCAGGACAAGTTTGTGTTCGCAGCCCAGTGTTCCTTGGTTAGTTATTTAATTGTTTCCATTCGTTGTGTTTCGCAGTTCTTGCGATGCCAGCGTCGAACCAGGGCTGGCCGGAGGAGTTTGGTTTCCGAATCATTGGGTGTGGGCCCTGTTATATCCTGTATGTGGAGGATGGGAGCAGCGCACACATTGCGGGTCTCCAACCTGGGGACCAGATCCTGGAGATCGAGGGGCAGAACGTCTCCTCCATGAACGCAGAAACTCTGACCAGCATGGCGTGGAAATGCAAGAATGTGCCACCCAGCATCGGTGTGGTCTCGCGAATCGAACAGGTTGGCAGTATGATTTCAGTTCTCGCATTGCCTTCATGTATTATTATTATTATTATTATTATTATTATTATTATTATTATTATTATTATTATTATTATTAGTTTACTGATTTTCTTGTTGTAAAATCATTTCACTTTTTAATGACACTGAAAAAGAGGCCTGTTCATGAAACTTTAACTCACATTTAAACAGACTTTTTATACTAAGAACAGACACTCATTTAACAACACATTTGTAGGTGGACATCTCGCCTGGGACAGATGGCCGTTTCGGGTTCACCATCGTGGGAGACAGCCCCCTGCTGGTGGAGGACTGCCTACCGAACTCTCCGGCGGCTGAGTGCGGGCTCAAGGCCGGCGATTACGTGATGGAGGTGAACGGGATCCCGGTGAAGCAGCACGAGATCGCAGCCACCATGATCAAGGCCTCGCACGGGAGCACTCTGCGGCTGGGTGTACTGTGTGTGGGGAGGAGACAGAAGAGAGCGAGCAGCAGCATTCAAGACCACGACCACAGCTGTGACGGAGTCCACCAGGACCGCAAACACAAAGCCCTGGAGTTCAACAACAAGGTAACAGGAGGTGTCTATCAAAGTCGTAGTTCAATTGGTAGGTGACTGAGGCAGCTAAGTAGTTGGCAGGTCCATGCTTTTTCACCAATGTTTGTAGAATCCAGTTTCAGTATGTTTTGGTGTTTAAGCTTTGGCTTCATGTAAATCCCAAGTTTGTTGCCACTGAGAGAAATGATTGTCTTGTTGATTTAAGTAAACATAGCAGATATTGCTCACTATTGTGGGCATATCTTAGTTCTGATTAAATGATTGTGTCATCAAATTGATGAATGTTTTAACAGAAAAAAAAAAATCAGGAGATTAACATCACACACCCACACTCAACGGGAGGCTGAACTGTAAATCCTGCCAAAACAGCTTGAGCTTGACACAGGTTTAGGGCCCTATAGTGCAGGGACTATTAAAATTCCCTGTCGGAATTTGAGTACCCACAAATTACAGGCTAAAGATACTCATTCCCTTCCCTTAAAAATGCAGGAAAGTTGTGCAAAAAATCTCAATGTTAGATTCTGTACGTGCATTTTCTTTTTTTAAATGTCAAATTAAAATGCATTTGAGAGTTCTAGAAAATGGGGATCATTTGAATTCTAAATTTTTCTTTAATAGTGGCTTGGTGTATTCAAATAGTGTCTGGCATCTTTAGCTTATAATTGTAATTCTTTATTATCTACAGCATGCAAGTCAGTTAACTTCTTGAGCTATGCTTTTTATTTAGTTCAATTCTTATTTTTGTTATTTGTAATAATTAGATATTTAGTAAAATGTTAACTGGGTCTGTAAATGTTAACAGGGCTGCAAAAGCAGATTGTGTAATACATTGAAGCCCAATTTTCAACATATGCTTATAAAAGTAATAAAGATTTGAAACTGGGTACAGATGGGCTACTGTGTGCTAAATGCAATATAAAAACACTTTAAAGGGAAAGTGAATTTAGCCACAATTTTTTTTATTGATTGCTCAATTTGATTGCTCACTTGCTAGAGCTTTCATTCGCCTTACTCAACAGCAGCTCCTGCTGGTGGAGCCGTGGGAGATGGAGTGGCCTTATGTAACAATAACGCTATTTCCATCTCTGCAGATTGAGGAGGTACTTGGAGACCAGCCCGAGGTGAAGGAGAAGCTGTTTACTGTGTTGAAGCAGTATGCAGCTGAGCGCAAGGTAGACTACCTGGCCTACGCCCTTCCCATGATCCTCACTGAAGACCTCCACCACCAACTCATTGACAGCATCAGGTAACAGGCGTCTCTGTTATCACTGGCAGATATCCCAACTGGATACAAAGACTAATTTCAGGTGGTGTCCTGTCCCTAAGAAAGCAGGTCTTTGACGCCGTGTTTTGAAGTGCACAAGTTTCTACATGTTGATAGAGTGATCTCTTACATGACCTTTATTCTATATTTAAAAGCATTTGCGTCACAGTGGTTTCTAAGCAAATATTTTATTCTTAGACAGTTATTTAGTCACAATCAACATGGTAACCAGGCAGATCTGTTATTGTTAGATGTGCTGAAAAAAACAGTAAAAGAACCTGCACTGTATTGGTACTGGTCTTGTGTCTATCAATGGCTAGATATGCTAATGAACTGTTTAAAATGGGAATTGAATGATTGATGAGTAAATCAAATTGGTTGCTTCACTCCTATAATCAGCCCCATGTTTTAGAACAGGCAAAAAACTAAACTTAAGAGTTTAACCAATACTTCCTTTAAGGTGGTATACATTGTACATTTGAAGTTGCTTGTTCCCATGTTTACAGAATATATTATAGATATCTTTTTGATCAACAACCCCTGTGCGAATTTAAAATGATCTAGTAGGCTGAACTAGTTGTTTTTTTCCCCTGTCATTCCCTGTTAAGCCCTACAAAAAAAAAAAAAATCTAACACCATTATTGATTTTGTTCAAAGATCTTTTAATTACCTAAGTGCATGAGCAATAGAAATGCTTTGATAAATTAATTAGTGTAGGTTACATCGCATAATCAGCTTTGAGTTGCAGTTTCACTTAGACAAACCAGACGGAAACTGCAGAATGTATCCTTCCAGTATACTGTTAGTATATACATAGTATATATAGTATATTATTTTAGTTTTCTATTGTACTTCTTTAAAGGATTAATTGTATCTGTTCATACCACCACCACTGTTCTTTTTTTCTGAAAGAGAACAAAGAGAACACCAGGGGACCAACATTATGTTGTACAAAAAGCTCAGTTATTTTCAAATTGGTCTTGGCGATTGCAGGGCACATTTAAGAAATTAAATGCACCTCCATTGGTTTCCTTTTTTTCTCATCTGCTCTCAAGAATTGGCACATGTTTTTAATCCAGTGAAATATGCTTATCTTCTTCTATAATAGCAGCTGATCTTTAGTACTGACGTGCCTTAGACTACAAGGATCAACGCCTGGACATGCTCCTTTACATCCCAGGAAGGCGGAAATGAAAAAAGAATGAAAAGACATTTGTATGGGATGGTGTTCTTTGTACACGTGCCTCTGATAAGAGCTCTTTAGAATAGTGTTTAATGTGCAGTGATGGAACTGCCCCAGTTGTCTGTTGCTTCTTATATACATAGGGTTAAGGAAATGGGATGCCGTCCGCATATAGGAAATCCAATCATGTACTCAACCTAGCTGTACGTTGACAAATCACAAGAGCTTAGCCTAACGCTAATGTTTGTAGGGTGGAGTTTCATTTTTTAAAGTGATAGGATTACAGTATCCTTCAAGGTTAACTTAATAAATCGCTTCAATTAAATTATTGGTGCTGTTCACCGAGATGTTTTAGGATTTTTTTTTTAGTGGGGTAGGGGTAGGTAGATCATTGAAGATACTAAATGATGAGTCAATTTTTTTTTTGTCTACCACAGATACACCAGTGTGAAAAGGTTAGAGGTGACATGTACACTGGATCTTAGTCCATTTTTTAATGTATTTTTTGCCTGGATGCAAACTAAACAAAGCCCAGGAGGCCAAGATTTTAATGAGCTTCAAAACTCTATTGTGATGATCCAGCTTTACAACTTGTTCATTATGTTTAAAGGAGATTTTATGTGTAGATATAAGACTTTAGATACTGTGTGTATTTTGCTTAGATACAATACATACATTGCTATGCATTTGCTCAGGCACAATGCTTTTAATCTGATCTTTTTTTTTCTAAAATGAAAAGCCATGTTACAAAACTTTCACTAGCTTTGCACTGGGGTAAACTTGGGGAGTTTGAACCCTGGGCCTGGAGTCATGTGTACTGGGGATGGCTCTCCAGTGCAAGCCACTCCGATGGCATGCATGCCCCATTGGTTCCATGTTATTAGTGTTGTATGCAGCAGCCCACTCTGCAGAATCTGTACTGGTTGTGAGTGATGTCAGTAGGAATTTGAGGAGTGATTGACACACTGCTCTTAACAACAATCCCCAAATATTTCAAGGGGTCCAGAGAAGGGAAGTAAGAATCTATTAAACGGACATGTTTTTTCAATATAGTATAAAATTGATCGTGATTGTAGGATACAACCCCTGTTGGTAACATATTGTGAATAATAATAATAATAATGTTTTAACTGTGAAATATCTGTTCTGATCTTTATACAGCAGATGTTATTAATATTGCAAAACCAAACTCGAAGCAATGTGAATAAAGTCCAACAGACTCCCTTAATTTTATCCCTTAAATTATGTCATGCCATGTTTTTAATAATGATGCAGTGTCCTTTACGGCCGATGCAGTAGATGCGTAGGTTGTGCTTGTATTTGTTCTAAAAAGGGAACCTGTTCTAATTGCAGTTGGTCTATTTTAGGAAGGGAAGGTACAGTTTATTGATATGATTGCATATATTGCAGTCCAGGTTGTCATGCAATGATGAAGTATATAATCGATCATTTGCAGATTATAACTGCTTTATAATGGCCAGGCTGTGAGACAGATCCTGTCACTGATTACTCTGCTAAGTTTTGAATGATTCAAGATGGTTGAATTTCTGGGGAAGGGGGGGAGTCATTTAAGGGAAATAATTCTGCTGTAACTGCAGCAAAAAAAAAAAAAAAAAAAAAAAGATGCCAATTTTTGTTTCAGGCTTTTTTTTAAATTATATTTTGGTTGGTAACAGCATTTTAATGTCAGTACAGCCCCCCCAGTAGCCGCCGTCTCATTGTAAACCTTCTCTTTCCTGCTTTAATATGAGGGATCGATCTCCAGCTCAAACTTCATCCCCAGCCTCCCTGTGATTGGCTCGGTCTCCCAGTTGGCACTGGGCCTGTCCTCACTATTTTTATTTTAGGACACTGCAGCCTAGCCTCGTTTTCCGATGTTCGTATTAAAGGAATGTCAACACCCTTCCCAGGAGCCCAGCTCAGAAACAGGTCGACAGCTGACTTCAGAATTCGCAGGAAAAATAACCTTCATAGTCTGTGCAGTGCAGGATAGAGAATAGTACCATTAATGGAGGGGGGGCGGTGTGGGTGCTCTGAATAACAACATGTATTACACAATAAATGTGAAGCGTAAGGTTTTTATTGATTAACAGTCTAATACTCCTGTGTAGAACAATACTGTTTATATTAACAGTTACATGCATGTATAGCAATGTCTGTTTTCCTGAAATTCAAGCCCTATATTTAAGCTTGTTTCATAAAAAAATAAAAATAAAAATAAATCTCACTAGATTTTGCTATTTTTGGCTCAAATGGATTTCCTTCAGTTTATCCAGCGCTAAGCTCCTGTAGGTTTTAATTTGCTGTCATTTTCTCTAGCAGTTTGATGTTGGTAACTGTCAGAATGCATGTGCTTTGACAAATTGTTGCCGGTTTCAGCCTTTACCTTGCTGTATAGTTCATTTACATAAAGAGATTTTTTTTTTTTCTGGCTAAGATCGATGACAAACTGCAAAAGCGAAAGATGAGCTGCATTGGGTGAGTAAAAAGTGTAAATGCTAAGATGCTTAGTTCAATAGAGAAGTTAATATAAATACCAAATTGCAATGGATAATTGCTGTAGTTTGTGTTTTAATTGACCCACTGTACAGCGCTGTATGACTTGAGGAAATTTGGGTTACATGACTATGTGTGCCAATTTTAGCAATCACCTATTTTGCAGTGTACCTTACAGTATGTATGAAATTATGTATGAATAAAAGGGAAGTTTATTAAAAATAGATTTTTTGATTTTTGTTCCTATAGGCTTTTGCTGTTCTATGCAAGTTTATGTAGATGAAAGAGAGGACTGGCTTTAACTTTAACTGCAATTTCATCTGATCTATGGAAAACTAATGAACTTGCAAGGGTAAAGAGAGCCTGTGTACATATGGTGGTATTGTTTATGTATATATATATATACAGTATGTATCTATATCAGATTTTTTGGACTCGAGTCGCATTTTTCGTGACTCGGACTTGAGTCACGGCCGCAAAAGACTCGGACTCAACCTTGTGTGACTCGGACTCAGACTCGAATATTTGGGCTCCGTGACTCCGACATATACTAATGACAAGTCATTTTCTATTTTCTGTTACACAAATAATATTACAGTTACTAGGAAACCTATGCACAATGGAAACCCAGCCAACAAAACTATTAACTAACAAAATCTTTTCCAGTCTTTTACGTAGTTTTTAATGTATTTTTACACCATTAAGAAAACAATATGCGAATACTTATCATATGCAACACATTGGGTCTTGTAAATTTTTTTTTAGTTGTGCAGCTTTGAGGTGGACTTCTCATGAATTGTTTTTTCTTTTTAGAGAAATTAATTGTCTGTTGCCAGTTTAAGTTTGCAAAAAAAAAATAATGTATAATTAATGGTAAATGTACCTCTTTAGACAATAGGAAAACACGCATCAGATCACACATGTACCAAAATATGACAGGACACAACTTGCAATCTGACATCGTACCACTTTCTGTATACCACATTCCCTGGACCACATTGAGGATGCACTGGACCGCATTGAGGAGGCAGGGTGTGTGCAGGCTGTTACCCTAGCCTATACGGCCCACCATTGCCCTGTTGTTATTTCCCGCCGGCTGGATGCTTTGATGCCGACGGTACTGGGTGATGTCATCGGGCGCTCAGGTGACCATGACTCCCGCAGTTCCAGCAGTGTCTCTCCCCTCTCTCTGGCATGGTTTGCCTGACACCGACGGCACCCTCATCTCTGTCGCTGTCCTCCTCTCCCATCGCCGTGCAGGCCACCTTGGGTGCCCGGTCTTGCTCGACCTCCTCGAGCAAGGCCTCGACCCTTTAGGCGTGGGCCAAGGCCTGCTCTAGGGAGGTTTGGGCAGCAAGCCGGACCTGCTAGATTTTTGTCTGCCTTTCTCCTGCCTTAACAACTTTATTTAGAAAATATTTTTGCAAAGTATGTTAGCAGGGTGCGATTTGATGGGAGCGTGTCCCTGGCTTTGCTTTTTGTATCCCGGGATCTGATCTTTCAATTTTCATCCACGGCAGGGTTTTGTACTGGCAATGTCTTTCTGCTGGAAAATCTGATTTATACATATAGTATGGTAATTCTGTGTACGTACGTGCAGTACACCGTAACTCAGTTTTTAGTTTGGCAAATGTTGAATTATACCCGTTTTTAATTACAAACCCACCAAACCATATTTATAATGAAATAAAAACATATTCTTTACAGGGTCAGGCCTCACCAACCCTGACACAGGGTCCTAGTAGCAGATTGATCCCAGAATTGGAACAGAAATCTTGTCTGCTCTAATGCCCTTTTTTCTGTTTCTTAAATTAAGAGCATTTTTCTTATATACAAAAGTCTCCTTCAAATAACTCAATACAGCTCCCCTTCAATGATCTATTGTATTGTGGCACAACCTTTTGAAAAGCTATAATCATGCCTTAACTAATGCAGGCAGATGTGCACCATTAATCACAAGGGTTCTATCATTAGGATCTCTGTTATTCTAGGACAATAAGACTAATATAATTAAAGATTTTTTCTCATACCAAAGAGTAGAATGAGTAATGTGAGACAATGATAGTGATTAAATGAATTTAACAATACAATCACAGTAAGTACATATTAGTATTGTATAAATATTTAAAGGCAATTTATTCTTTAAGGGAAATTATTTCTTGACAAGTATTAAAAGGAAAATGTAGTATATAAAACATTACATGGACGCTGCCTATTGGTGTAAGGAAAATATGTAACTGGCCTGCTGGTTTTGGTAACCATCTTTGGAGAATGTAATCTGACTGGGCAGTCTACAAGGCCTTCTTTCTGACAGCGCAGAGGACTGTAACAACAGATTCATGTGCTGTCACAAAATAAACATATAGTAATATGACATCTGAACAGCTTAGCACTTGTATATGAATGTTCTAGATATGATTTTTTACACAGCCAGACATTCATAGTTCATTCCAATGGAATATAAAAGGAGTGATGTCAGAAGCCAAAAGGATATTTAGTTATACAGGGGTGGAAATAAGAATCCTATTTCAGGTTTGATTAGCCACAGAGTACAGGTAACAAGCTCAGGTGTGTCTTATTAAACTCATAGTAAAAACAGAATGAGAGCCTTATATTTCCATCACCGTTATAGGATTCAACTTGTTTGTGAGACAAACTGGTCAAACAATTTGGATTGGCTGAGGATCTGAGGAAAGCTTCCAGGAAGCTCGACCCCAGGTTGAATTGCTTGCCTGTAAGCTTTTCTAGGATTGAGATGGATGCCCCCACTTATGCTAAAGTTGTGACTGTCTTTGTTTATTTCTCCATGTAAACCAATAATTCAACACATCCACAAACCCTAACGGAACAACTTACTGACTTAAATCCCAGAGGAGAGCACAGGCCTGTGAGGAGCCGTTTGTGATAATGAGGTCCCAGTGGCGTGAAAGGCTGTTCATTAATGTTTGATGCTTGTTGATAATAAAGTGTTGCTCAAAGGCATTATCAGAGCGTTATATAGCATATGTATTATCCTGCAAGGCATGAATTTACATGTTGTATGTAGCAGTGCATGTATGTAGCAAGCTTTGCATTATCCTCATATGCTGAGAAAATTGCACATATTGTCAGTGTCTGCATTATGTTACATCATGTAGTGACTTAATTTAGATGTAGGACACAAAAAAGTACATACAGGATCCATTTCCAAATATAAGGACTTACACTGTATAATCACTGAATATCTGTCTATTATAGTGTTTCTTATTGGCATGTGCTATTCTAGTGCATAATGATTCAGTGCAGGATAAAAGAAAGATAAAGCACGGGTCATTATGCACTGTAGGAAGGATCAATCTTTTTTGTCTTTCAATAGCTTTCCTTGCTTTCAGTTCAGCACATTCTTTCCACCCATGTCAGTTAGTGGGCCGGCTGTCTTCAGGAGCTGTCAAATTATCTCAGCAGCAGCTCCCACTTGCAGATACATGAATTCCAGGGGGACCACTGCTCTCCTTTCTTCACAGCATCCTCTCCTGACGCTCGCTACACAGAGACTCAACCGCTGGTGACATCCAAGAAACGGGAAGCAGGGAACTTCAGACTGTATGGCTTGGAAAAGTGCTTTGGAACACTGAGGCTTTTGCAAAAGAAGCAGAGGAAAGAAGGGAATAAATGACAAACGCATGAAAACCATGAAGGAGGTCAACTTCACAGAGATTAACTGATTTGATAGAAAAGGGTTAAACAAATTATTGAAAGAAATAATAGCCTGTTGGTCTACTGTGCCAGTCGTTATCTGCCATGCTCCACGGCTGTTTTGTGCAAGGCACACCGAAGCTGGCAGCTGTCAACAACTTCTGATTGCTTGGTTTCGTTTGTTGGATGTAATTTTGATCAGAGCAGTGGGAGATTTTGGCTGTTCAGCTGCCTAAGGGGTTGACAACTGCTTCTGATACCAGAAACAAATGGGAAAGGACAAGAATTTTTCCCGACACTTTCGGTATGCTTTTACTATATATATATTTTTTTATTATTTTGTACTTCTACGCAGCGATCCAGATAAGGTTTTGGGTCTGGGAGTAACTTACCCTCTAATTTTGACACAGAGAGTAAAATGCAACATTGCCTTGAAGACATGAGTAATCTCGATAAATACTGTACAATCTTTAATGGTAATGGGGTAGGCATTAAAAAAGAGCCTTCCATTTTAACTGCTAAGGTTCTTTATCTGCTCAGCGCATTTTTTTCGAGGTATCACACTGACTCTGCAAATTAATTATGTTACTTATATTTTAACATGGAATTCTTAAACTCAGTGAACATGTTAAATTTCAGTTATAATCCATACAGATAAATAAAATAAGGAAATGCATTAATAAGTTATAAAACAGTTTGTTTAATATTATAGGCACCTTTTTTTAGCTGTTGCCTCTGACGATGGTTCCAGTTGGATTTGTAGCTGGACTAGGGTGTTTACGCTTCAACCTGTGTAACTTTGAATTGTTCTTATTCTTACTGTGATTGGCTGCAAAGACAACAGGGCTAGCCAGAGATTGGATAATGTTTGTTGGCTTGGTTTTTCTTGTGTACAGTTTCCTAGTAACTGAAGACATTGTATTCTGGGAGATGTAGTTGTTAGTGGAAGTTTTAGAGGAGGCAGACAAACTGGGCAGCAAAATTGCTATGCGTATTTCAGATTTTTTTAATGTGTAAAAACAGCAGCTATGAAGCTTATCTGGACTGTTGCTTGTACTTAATGGGCCCTATTGACATAACTACTCTCAAAGTTTACAAAAAATCTTACTTGTGAATTTTAGGAATTTGATTTGAGTCTAGGCACAAAATGAGACTTGAAATCATTCTGTTCTATCTGTATCTACCAATCTGTGTCTATCTCTGTCTAGCTCTATGTAGTCCTGTGGAATTTTGTTTCAGGGAAAATTTACTGTGTTAAATCTTTTAAAAATTGAACCCAGGAATTAATTTATCCCCCCCTCCACCCGCCAACAGAATTCAGGTGAAGGTGAAGGATAATGTTCTATCCAGGGGCATTTCTGTTTCCCCTCCAGACACCCTAAATTGTACTGCATGACTCGGCTCAGTCTCACTGGAGTTAAGATGAAGAATAGCTATTTAACTCCCCAGCATGCTGCACCAATAGGATCCTTCACTTCATTAACCCTTTATAGTGACACACTTCTGTTATTTCCAATACGTAGCCCCACACATATATAGGAAAACTGCTTGTCCGGTTTGGGTTTTGTAAACCAGGCTTTTGGGAAAAACTATATTAAAACAATTGTATTCTGTGACTTGATAGCTGTCATTCTAAGAAACAAAAGATCAGCTGAGAATGAGAATACCTTTCAACAGGTTCAGGCCAACTGCAAAGGCTTTTTTCGTTATTTTTTGTTTGTTTGTTTTGTTATTAGAGCTCTGTACTCTACTGGCTTTAAGCCTGAAAGAGGAATGGAGAAGAGGTCTTTAAATGTGACATCAGTTGGCTACAAACTGACATTTTGCCAAGCAGACCCATAACCCCTCTCATCTGAGCATTCTTTTAGAAGCAGGAGCGCTCTGTAAGTACAGACCAAGGAATACACGCTTATTCACCTCGCTGTGAACGTGCTTCATTGATCCTCCACCCTGCCCTATCAATCCAAGGTGCCTGCCATGAATTCCCTGGACTAGGGAAACCTTCAGGACTTAGCTGGGTTTTGATAAAGGAATGTATATGGTGTTAATGCTTCACTGCCCCTAGTTTGACCTTTCCAAATCTCAAGTAGGACCAACGCTCACATTGCTTTCCATTTCACATGCCAGTCATATTCAGACCTATTGATTATATTTCAGAGCAACACCGAATAAGACGCTGATCTAAGTATTTTGCTACAATTTTTGGAAAAGCCAGAAAATAAAAAAGCAAGAAAAAAGAAACGAGTTAAATGTAGATTCTGAATGCAGATGATAACTTTTGCGTGTCTTTTTTGTGTCAACAGTATGTCTAAACTCTGCTTTTGGCTGCACAGTTATTACCCAATTCCCCTTCTATTCCCAGGCTTGGCTTGTTCCTGAAGTGAGTCCAATACTCTTCGGATTTTGAACAGGGTGTTTGCTGGACTTTGAGATTAGTAACATACGTTTTCATATTAAATGCTGTCTATGCTGGAAATGGTGACCTGAGGGTTTTGCATGGAAGCTCCTGACTGTTTAACGATACCGTCCACTTATTTTCTTGCGAACCTAGAATAGAGATGGGACAGTAAGTAGACCTTCCACCATATATTTAAAGGCACTAGAGACCATTCATTGAGCAATCATTGAGATACCCAGGTGCCGACTCATTTTTGCAATAGGAGGTAAAACAGTTGTTGTTTAGAGATTCAGGGATAACCAGGGATGAGAAAATTGTGGTGCAGACACAAACATGTATTTCTATTCCTTTAGCAGGCCATGCTCAGGGATTTAGACAGTGTTTGTAAAGCACACCTGTGTGGATCAAGTGATATACAGTATGTAAGATACGTGTTATGTTAAAACCTACTAATGGATTACCTACCAAACGAATATATTATCAACTAATAAGCACCTATTATCAACCCTATTACTGTGAGCTTTCTAAACTCTCAGCTCAGTCTGTGGTCCTGAATTTGCTTCGAAAGAGAGCTGACTACCATTGGTTCAATTTGTAAGCGGGGTATGAAAAAAAAAAGGATTAAAAAGTCATGGTGTTTTAAGACCTCTTCAATTTCTCCATTCGTGTTTTAATTGACTTACTTAATTGATGTACATATTTCAATTAGCAGACAAAAGAAAAAACAAAACTCTAACTATTCACCCCGTTTCAGAGTTCTGAGAATGTAATGCAAGGGTTACCATTAAGGACTATTACTTGTCATGTAAAGATAGTACTGAGGTGCTTGCTACAGGCACTATGCTCACTGACTGTGAAGCTGTCGTAATTAGGTCTTGCAGGTGATTGAAATGCTGTCTGATTTAGTTGTTCGTCTTATACTTTGAATTTCTTTTTCTTTCCTACCAGTAATTTGTCCTTGATTCTTCTCTGCCGGATTAATTTTAGCATACAGGTGACCTGCTTCTAATTGAGGGCACCTTAGAAACTAAATGAGCTTTGAACACTATCATTATATAAAGTAAGATTTTCCTGATTTAAAAAAAAAAACTTTCTTCCCCCCATAGAGGGTAGAGCCTGGAAGTGGTGTTGGAGTGACTGACCACAGGTACATCTGTAAGCAAAGACAAATAACTAGAAGGATTCATTTTATAGAACATTCTTTATTTTAGCCACAATTCTTCCAGTGTTAGTGAGCATGGGCACATAGTGTAGCCTTTATCAGTCAGAGCGATACAAACAAAGCTAGGTATTGAGACAAGACATTTACTACACAATACAAAGGGAACTGGGGTGGGGTGGAGGAGAGACATGGTGGTTTATTTGTTTTATTAGTGGGTAGTTGCTTTACAGTCACTCTATTATGTTTCAAAGAGAAAGAATTGAGTAACCCACTACACCACAACTTTATGACAACAATTATAACCCACCATGTCTCTTTACTATACTATACACACTGCTTTAAGTTCAGTCATGAAATGTAGTTAATATGACCTTTTATGCTAATCTAGCTTGTCAATTCACAACATGCTTTCTTGGTTTTAGACTTAAATATAGATGCAGTTTCATAATTTAATCAAACAGAAGGCTCCACTGTGGCATTTTGAAAAAAAACATTCTAATGCTGTATGAATCTGTGCTGATTACCTTTCAAAATCAAACAAGATCCAGAGAGAACCTGTTCTTAACCTTTTACTGCTTTGTAAAGGCGAATGTGTTTTTTCTAACTTACTTGTAATACAGGTCTTATTTAAAAAAATAAATAAAAAAATAAAAAAAAATTTGCCATTATACAAAAGTTGTTTGATGCGTACATTTTTTTAAAAAAGTATGCTTATAAGAAGAGGAGAGGTGAAAGGTAAACAGGTTGTAAACGGGGAGGAAGTTGAGATAAATGTGAAAATAAATTAGCATTTAAGATAATGGCAGATTATTATTTTTTTTGATTAAATTGATCCTATTGATCACAGGCAGCCCTTATTTAATAGTTAAATAGGTCAAGAAGCCACAGTTGAATAGCATTTATTGTGTAGATCTAAAGGCTGTATAACAGGAAATTGCCTAGAAAAAGAGACTATTTCTGTTCCAGATGTAGAGACGCTGTTCTCATTTCAGCTGAGCTAACCTTGGAGAGATGCTTTTTAATACTGTCACCAGTGACACTGGCCTGGTTAAGATCACCATCTTAGAATGAATTGATAACTGGTTATTGAAAACTAGCATGGGCAAGCTGATCTGTTCATATGTTTTAGGGACACTATAGTACTGTGGTCAGGGCATGATTTACTAAGCCTGTGGTCTGGGAACACTAGCTTCTTTTTCTGAGAGCACTCCACCTAATATTTACAGTCATCTAAGATTTTAACTAGCCATTCACTCCTCAAGGCCTGGGTTAGGTCACAGGTGTTCCAATATTACCTCATACTGTACATAGCCACTCGCCAACCAAAATGTATGTGTATCTTCCTGATATTGTGCTTACTAGCATGCTAAGGAAGCGTCATATGGCGCCATTTGTTTGTATGGAAACAGAAGTGCCACAAAACAGCTGATCGCCTGTTGCTCATTTCCATATTTAAATAAGATGGTGCTGATGTAGAAAGATACATAATTACATGTTTGCTCTAAATTATCTGTTTGTAAACATTTTTTTAAGTCTCAGTCAAACAATTAGCTTTGTAGGGGGGAAAAAAGCATAAACCATTATTTTGTTCCAGTGTTAAGTTTATCATTGCAGCAGGACCTTTTAACCCTGTTCCTGTAGTGGCTTTTTTTATTTGTTTTTGGGTTGTTTTTTGTAGGAAAATCTTAAAATGAATGTGATCTTGTGTTCAGCAGCTAACCTAAAAATACATCTTTCCACGGGGAGTAACTAGAAAGATTTAGTTGGACTTGTTATATGATAGACTGTGTATTTCTGATGCTATGCCTCTTCATATTGCCAGCTTGCCTTGTCTGGTCAGTACACCTTGTGATTAATGTGTATCCTGTGTGATCTATAGCTGTAGTTATGTAAAGTAATATTATGTTTATCTGGGGTTTGGTCTTAGAGAGGTGGGCTCTATCTGCAGATTTGGACACCAAATCTGCAGGTTGAGAAACAGCTGAGATAAACGTGTGTTGGATTAAAACTGGTTGTGTGTAATCTCTGAACTCTGTTCAAAAATATTTTTTCGATCCAATTCAGAAAAGAGCTGATTATTGTAGCCTATAGCATTTGGAAAAATAGAACCAAGCTTAAAATATTCACTCGCGGACCACTTTGAGATGTTCTAGAAGCATGGTTTGGATTTCGTATTTAACTTTTATTCTGTAAAAACTCTGATTTTGATTTTGAAAAAAATATATATTTGACTTGTACAGGAAAAAAAAAAAAAACTTTAATAGTCAGTTCATCTGAGATTTGTGCTATAAATGATCTCCCTAATCGGCTGGTATGGTGTGATGTTTGTGTTAGTAGTTTTGCCCATCTGCAGATTAATATGCTCAGAATGTTGTTTTTTTCTTCAAAATATTATTCTACCACACTAGAACTGTGCTCAGAATGTTGATTTTCAAATATATTCTATGAGACCAATAGTGAAGGTAAGCTAAAAGCCATCGTAATCTCTCCCTGTCGGGAGATCTAAGCACAGGCACATCTGGCCCTGTGTTTCAGAGGACCCTGCTTCATTCAGCACTTCATCTGGTAACGTTATAGAGCGGATTTTGAGGATTGAAAATGCATTTTTATAGGGATGCCATTTAGTGTTGACTTATCCAAGGTGCCTAGTTATCCATGGGTGCACATGAGCCATGGCCTTAACATGCATATAAGTAACAGAATGCACATGCTTACAGTAATACAGTATTTACAAGTTTATTTTGTTAAATGTCCTTATGAAAATGGTTGAAAGAACTGCTGTGAATGAATCAATTACAATCAGTATACAGTACTGTGCAAACTCGGTACAACTCATATAGTTCGAAGTTTGTTGTACACGAACCCTCCTTTGCAAAATAATCAAAAAAAAAAAAAAATGAAAGCCATGTTGGCTATTTACTTCCGCCACTGTGTTTTACATGGTTTGAAAATATGCAGTGTGAAACGATCACGTCCAACCCGGGCCGAATCTTAACCCGAGAATTGTAGAGCACGGCAAATGTGAATGCCTGCAGGGCTGAACTCAGGGGTGAGTCACCCCGGGGCCACCCCGTGTTGACTCAACCTGGGTTTTGGTGGTATAGTGTGAAAAGCCCTAATAAATGAGAAGCGTAAAATGAGTTCTCACTCAGCTGGCTTTAAAGCTCAGGTTATTTGGGATAACAAGCTTGTCAGCAGAACTTTCAAACCGCATGTTTCTGCATGCAAAACAATCGATATTTGCTTGATTTCTGTGTGAAACTGTAAGTTGTTTATTATTGTTTTTGTTCACCAAGTTAATTCTAATGTGCATTTGTTAACTTTTGCTATTTAAGCCGTCAAATTAGACAGTACAAGCCAATACCTAAAAGTATAGTCAACAGTTTGAATTCAAAATGAATTACTTCATAACTCAGAGGAAGATATTCAGGTGTTATTCCTGTGGTATTCAGGATTTCAGCCAGTTTTTTGTATTATTTCTTTAAACCTGTTTGTGAGAAGTAGAAGTAAATGAGCCTAATGATAGGCTGGAGTTTAATATTTCAAAAATGATTTGTATAATGATCTGGGGTTGGCAACTTGTGCGTACACTGACACGCATGTCTGTGGTGAGAGTTATCAGTTGTTCGTAACAGTGAATACGTCTAACACACGCACAGAATTGTATAGAACTTCTGTTTTGTTAAAATGTCTGTCACCACATTGGTGCCGACCCCTGACAATGATGCTTGTGTCCGGATTTATAAACCCTTCAAAAAACTATTGATTTGAAAGATCAATAGACAGATATGCTAGGTAGTGTATAAGATATTAGACAAGATCCAAATACTTTAAATTAAAATAATAATAATAATAATAATAATAATAATAATAATAATAATAATAATAATAATTTTAAAATTATAATAAAAATGGATGCATTTCATTTTCAGGGTGTCCTGGGCAATGTTCCCTTTCACTTTAAAAAATAATAATAAGTAATAAAATATCTATAAAGGCACATCTGTAAAAACAGTGAAATGTTTTGGTGCAACACATCTATGAAGGGATTCATTTCTTCAATGTAACGAGTCCTGTATATCACATACATTTTAACATAGTTAACCTAGATCTACATGAATCTACATCTGGACTAAATGATGATCTGCTTATTTCTTCAAAGGAAAGACCTTTTTTGTCTTTCTAAAGTTTTAATGCATTAAAGCATTTCATGTCTTTTTATTTTTACAGAAGCATTCCTGAAATGCATGACCTTCCTACAGAATGTATGCTCTCAGTTTCCATGGAAACAAATTCAATAGAACCGCACTTTAAGGACTTGCATGGTAAAATGACTGTCAGTTAAACTGTTACTGTAGCTGCAAAAATAATAGAGTTCAGGGACGGTGTTTGGAGATAGTCCCCCTGGAGTCCACTTGCAATGAATATCTAAATAGCTTTTGTAAAATGACAAACCTAGCAGCATTATCCTGGAGTTTGTGACTTTACCATTCTATACAGTTATGCATGTAACCTGCAATGAAAGAAAAGAACATTGCGTGAGACCAGAGTCCTAGGTTTGAAACCATGAGTTCCATTAGCAGCATCTAAACTAAATGACATGTATTTCTGAATAGCTGGAAGGCCATGTGCTAATCTATCATTCTATGTGCTAATCAATGATATACTATAGCAGCTGAGCAGCGTCCAGGACTCTCCTGACCAGTACTGCAGAAGAGGGTCTGTGCAAGCCTATAAAAGGGGAGGAGATGTTAAAACGATGGCAACGTTAAAGATCTTGCTAAACTTTTTGCAGAGCAGCAGGGGCTGGCATTTGTGTACAAGAAAATGGCTATTTCACTGTAGTCATTTTTAGAAGGGTTGTCATGGCTACCAAGTTTCTACCAAGTAACACGTAATGCAAAAAGAAAAAGAATAACAAAACAAAAAAAAAACAACCTGCTTCTTAAAAATGAGTGCAGGCCATGTACGCAATGTTCCTTCATGTATTTAAATCTGCAGTGTCCTGCAGATTCGATTTTAATTGCGTTTCCATGGTGTCTGCTTACCACATGTTTCACTGAAAGTGGAGTTCGACTGTCATGTTTGGAATCAACACTGTTCATACGATCATCATCGCTACTATTATTTTTATTATTATTTTTAATACTAGCGTGTTTTTTGTAAACACAGATTATTGTTTATTATTATTATTTGTTTATTTAGCAGACGCCTTTATCCAAGGTGACTTACAGAGACTAGGGTGTGTGAACTATGCATCAGCTGCAGAGTCACTTACAATTACATCTCACCCGAAAGACGGAGCACAAGAGGTTAAGTGACTTGCTCAGGGTCACACAATGAGTCAGTGGCTGAGGTGGGATTTGAACCGGGGACCTTCTGGTTACAAGCCCTTTTCTTTAACCACTGGACCACACAGCCTTCTAGATTAAATGCAAGATCCCAAAACTAGTAACCACTGAAAAATAAATAATGAATCTATAATCTTGTTTCCCACATCTGACTGATCTGTATGGGTTTTCCACTATGTAGAGAAAGCCTCAGTATTTGGAAGCAGGAGACAGGTCTCCGATCTTTCCTAGAAAACATAGAAAAGAGGCAGTTTTAAACAAGTAGCGTGCTTTGAAGTCTTTACGCTTGAGAGTTAAAAATAAATGAATCCAGATACGGTATACAGTAACTGCATTAAACATATTATACAGGAATTGGAACTGCAATGCATTCCCTAAATAATGACTATATATAGCCGTAGCCAGCAATGAGGCACCCGAGGCACGCTCCTCAGTTAAAATCATACGAATAATGATTTATTTAGGCTCTTTTACACATTGTTTTGCCGCATTTCATCCCTTGTTATATGCATACATTAAAAGTCCCGCTGATTTGTATAGCCTCTGTGCTCTTCAAAATCTTAAACTGTCCTTGCAGACTACAGCGACACCATACGGGGGTGCATGGGCCCTGATATATATATATATATATATATATATATATATATATATATATATATATATATATAAATATAAATACTGTGTATATATATATGCTCAAATTTGTTGGTACCCCTCCACAAAAAACGAAGAATGCACAATTTTCTCTGAAATAACTTGAAACTGACAAAAGTAATTGGCATCCACCATTGTTTATTCCATATTTAATAGAAATCAGACTTTGCTTTTGATTTTTTATTCAACATAATATTGTAAATAATAAAACAAATGAAAATGGCATGGACAAAAATGATGGGACCGCTAACCTAATATTTTGTTGCACAACCTTTAGAGGCAATCACTGCAATCAAACGTTTTCTGTAGCTCTCAATGAGACTTCTGCACCTGTTAACAGGTAATTTGGCCCACTCTTCCTGAGCAAACTGCTCCAGCTGTCTCAGGTTTGATGGGTGCCTTCTCCAGACTGCAAGTTTCAGCTCTTTCCATAGATGTTCGATAGCATTCAGATCAGGACTCATAGAAGGCCACTTCAGAATAGTCCAATGTTTTGTTCTTATACATTCTTGGGTGCTTTTAGCTGTGTGTTTTGGGTCATTATCCTGTTGGAGGACCCATGACCTGCGACTGAGACAGAGCTTTCTGACACTGGGCAGTACGTTTCGCTCCAGAATGCCTTGATAGTCTTGAGATTTAATTGTGCCCTGCACAGATTCAAGGCACCCTGTGCCAGGCGCAGCAAAGCAGCCCCAAAACATAACCGAGCCTCCTCCATGTTTCATTGTAGGTATGGTGTTCTTTTCTTTGAAAGCTTCATTTTTTCGTCTGTGAACATAGAGCTGATGTGACTTGCCAAAAAGCTCCAGTTTTGACTCATCTGTCCAAAGGACATTCTCCCAGAAGGATTGTGGCTTGTCAATATGCATTTTAGCAAATTCTGGTCTGGCTTTTTTATGTTTTTCTTTCAAAAGTGGAGTCCTCCTGGGTCTTCTTCCATGGAGCCCACTTTCGCTCAAAAAGCGACGGATGGTGCGATCAGAAACTGACGTACCTTCACCTTGGAGTTCAGCTTGTTTCTCTTTGGCAGTTATCCTTGGTTCTTTTTTTACCATTCGCACTATCCTTCTGTTCAATCTGGGGTCGATTTTCCTCTTGCGGCCGCGCCCAGGGAGGCTGGCTACAGTTCCATGGACCATCAACTTCTTAATAATATTTGCAACTGTTGTAACAGGAACATCAAGCTGCTTGGAGATGGTCTTGTAGCCTTTACCTTTACCATGCTTGTCTATTATTTTCTTTCTGATCTCCTCAGACAACTCTCTCCTTTGCTTTCTCTGGTCCATGTTCAGTGTGGTGCACACAATGATACCAAACAGCACAGTGACTACTTTTCTCCATTTAAATAGGCTGAATGACTGATTACAAGATTGGAGACATGTGTGATACTAATTAAAGAAACTAATTAGTTTGAAATATCACTATAATCCAATTATTTATTATCTTTTCTAAGGGGTACCAACAAATGTGTCCAGGCCATTTTAGAATATCTTTGTAGAATAAGCAATAATTCATCTCTTTTCACAGCTTCTTTGCTTTATTCTATGACATACCAAAGGCATGCAAGTATACATGATAAAATAGCTTTTAATTTCATCACTTTTCAGGAGGAATGAAGCATTATTTCAATGAGCTGTAAGGGTACCAACAAATTTGAGCATGTCTGTATATATATATATATATATATATATATATATATATATAATGATAAAAAAAAGTAATCGATAACCAGTCTACCTAGCTATTTCTAATATGCTCTCTGAAGAAGACGAAAGCCAAAATGTTCTAGCCATTTATTAATGTAGGGAGTTTTCAGTTTATCAGTTATTTTTTTTTCTTCTTCATAAGTATTTCTAGTGATTGATATCCCCCCCATTTTTCTTACTACAGTTGTATTGCGGGCTAGCAGGTTGTACGTGGGTCACTACAGCAGCAGTCACACAGGGGATTAGATTTTTAATATAAAAGCCATAGGAAATCTCATTAAACATTCATCAACCCATCAAACCACAGATGAAGTTTCCAATATATTTCAATTACTGCCTTTGTAAATAATGAGGAAACTAGTACACTGTGGTCTTTTCAGAAAAATGTTAACTCTCATAGGGCCAGGATAATATAAACAAAAAACTTGAAAAATACAAAGATATAGAAATGCCATGGGATTGTGGCAGTACTGAAATGTTTAGTAGATTATAATCGATTTTTTCATATCAGTTTGGGGCCATTTAAAAAAATATCAATTTTTGAACTTGAGCCTGTTTATGTCTGCATTCAGAAGCTGTGCTGTGTTCTTGACGGAGAGCTCTGTAGTTATTTAAGCAGTAACTACCTGGCGTATCAAGACTACAAACAGATAAGTCTTCAGAGTGGAAAACATCTAAGTCAAGGATCTTATACTGGCAAACAAAACTGTTTTCTCCATGTTCACTAAAAGCGCCCTGTAGTTATAGCTGCTGCTCTGAGTTTGTCATCACAATGACCCTTTAACAATCAACCCATTAATATTTATTTTATATAGTGCCTTTCATAGTGGACCACCATCACAAAGTGCTTCACAAGATAGTGAGGAACAATGCATAATACATTAAATACAGTGAAATACAGGGCCTAGTACATTAAATACAAACAGTAAAAAAGAAAAATGCAAATACATTAAATACAGGCATAATACATTAAATACAAGGCTATGTGAATTCTAGACATTGTGGATGTGTGTGTCATACAGAGTCATACAAATAAGATGGCGTGAAAAACCTGAAATAGCAATTTAGACAATAACTAATAACAGATACCAGGCTTAAAGAGCATTGAAAACAAGAGAGAGCAAGTGGGTCTTGAGAATTGATTTGAAGTGAGCGACTGTGGGAGCTACACGCACTAAAGCTTATGATGTTTATCCAACCTGTACTGTGTCATATAATTGCAGGATCCCAGTGAAAGTGAATGGCTGGGTAAGTCCTTTTGACATAATATTGCTCATAGGTGGGAATTTAAAAGATTGTCATTTTAGTTTTCAGCAATAGTCATCATGAAGGTTAGGAGAGAGTTAATATCACTTCAAACTGTAGCTTCAGTCTTTCATACATATTTCATATAATAACTCAAAATATTACTTTGGCAGCAATCTGGAAGAAATATGAAAATAATTTATCTTGTTAAGGACTCCTTCATATGGTCCCATATAGTTATGGAAAACTAACATTATAATTGCATTTCCTAACCTTTAGAATAAATAAAACCTGTATCAGAGAACCCTTGATGAAATTACTACTGTCTGTTTAGCTTTATTTTTCTTGTATATAAAGTCTATTACTCTGCTGTAGCAGAATTCGGCACTACTGCTGCCTACAGTTTTTCCCTAACATACAATTGATAGCCAATGAAGAGAGCTAATCTGCAGCAGATTTAACTAGAGGCAGTGAATCTGGAGGTGGCACATTATCAAGCTCCCTCCCTCATGGAATGCCCAACACCTGCACTGTTTCTGTGCACAGGCATTTGGCACCTCGGCTGGGAGAATCATCATAGGAGCAACGTGGACTGGCACACAGCTACCTAAGTGCCACAGGGCAGGACACGTTGTAAAAGGCATCAGCTGCTAATGGGCTTGCTTGAGTCATTTGTTGATTTTCCAGCAGCAGCTTCTTTCCTTGGAGTCATAAAACAAACCTAAAGGCATTCCATCGCATTCAAGGACAATATATATATATATGTTATTTTTTTTTTCATTTTTTATTTTATTTGGAATTCATTGAAAATAATATGACGCAGTTTTGTGTGATTGTTCAGCAAAACTGAGGACTATCCAGTCACCACTCTCTAGAGACTGCAGTTCTGCTTTGCAGTGGCTTCTTAAAGAACAGAAATTACAAGTGTTTGCTGGCAAGCGTTGTGTTTATATATATATATATATATATATATATATATATATATATATATATATATATATATATATATATATATATATATATAATTTATTTGTTCTTCATGATTTAGGGTTGTATTTGCTGCAATATCCTGGGAGGATTTTTAAGGGAATTTCATCCTCCAGTTCGGTGCATCATTTCAGCTAAGCTTTCTTATAAGATTGGATCTGTTTCCTAATACAAATAGATGTTTTTATCTGAAACGTGTGGTAGCCTGGAAAACCCATAGAGCAACGTAGCTATTCAGTGGTGTCCAAGAAAAGTGTGTTTGCCTCCTCCACCTGAGAAGCTGGGGAGGCTGCGGACAGAGTGATTCTCCATCAGCCAGCTGCCCCTCTCTGATGACCCTTATTGTTGGGTGATGTTTGCCAGGATCTTCATCCCCAAGAAGCACCGGCAGCGGTTCGATGAGGTGGTGTCTCAAAGCCTGATCAACCGGATCTGCCGGAGGAAGAGCTTCACCGAGCAGAGCCAGAACCGCCTGCGTCGCAGCCGCAGCGAGGACCACCATGAGCGGCTACTGGTGTCCACCCGGGCCAGCTCCGTGCCGCGCTCCGGAGAGGAAAACACT
This sequence comes from Acipenser ruthenus, assembly GCF_902713425.1. Classification (NCBI taxonomy): domain Eukaryota; kingdom Metazoa; phylum Chordata; class Actinopteri; order Acipenseriformes; family Acipenseridae; genus Acipenser; species Acipenser ruthenus. The sequence goes on from NC_081210.1 coordinate 7,123,948, forward strand.
GCTGGCAAGGGCTTGAGGAAGACCGCCTCCCTCGTCGCAGGCAGCTCGGGGGCCTCAGGGAACTGCAGGTAAATACCAGGAGTCCGTATTATGTATCAGAATTAGGAATAGCATTGCACAAACCACTTCAATGTTTTTATTTGTCTAAAATTTGTGCGTGGCACACGGTGCCACCAGATGGTGAAATGATGTAACTGCTTTTATTGAATTATTTTTCTTTCAAAGAACATGATTCCAGAATCCTAAATTATGAGATAAAGATTTTTTTACTTATTTAAGCCTAAATATAGATTTAAAATTATTATTATTATTATTATTATTATTATTATTATTATTATTATTGCACAAAGCTTTGGTATGACTTTGGTATGATTTGTATACCTTTCTTCCTGTAATAATGTTTAAGTGTTAATGTTTTATTCCTTTCATTATTTAGCAGTCCATTGATTGCTTTATAGATATATAATTTCATGTTGCAAAGGAAATGTAATCATACTAAACCAGTTCTCCACAGGGTAACGTTATAATGGACTCAAAGGCTGTTAATCTCAGGGATTTATGTGTTCTAAAAAGAGATTCATCCAGCATGCCATTCGTGTACAGTGTCTATTATCGCTGACAAATGCACATGTCTCCATAACATTATTAAATAGGCTTTGCGTACGACTTTTTATAGGAGAAATAAAAGGGTTTTTTTGATAGTCACAATGCAGATGGAATAGTATTTGTTTTGACTCAATGAACAAAGGTTTTTTTTTCACACATTTCTTTACAGAACAGAAGGTTTTTGTTAAAATGCTCTCAATAAATACAAGTCTATTCTTACTTTTCCAAAATGATCCACTTAATGCAAATATCATAGTCTTTGGATGTTACTATAGAAACCAATTCAGAGGCTGTAATTTGATGTAGAAGTGCATTTTATGAAGATGAATACTAAAATAATGACAATGTTGAGGTTTTCAAATTCCCTAACATGGAAAAGAGAATAAATAAGCGATATCCTCCAGGGGTAACATGCATATTCAATTCCGTTCCCTGTTATTATTTTTACTGCAGGCCAAGTTATTTACTAGCTGAAAAAATCTCAAATGAAAATGAACAGCATCTCTCATTCTGTTGCAGGACGGTGCGTGTATACAAAGGCAACAAGAGTTTTGGATTTACATTACGGGGACATGCTCCAGTCTGGATTGATTCTGTCATTCCAGGTACTGCACCTGTATATATAAATATGTATATGTATATACCTTTATATATCTATCTCCTACTGCACAAAAGGCTAACCATACCCACATTTAAACACCAACGAGACATCAGGGTATTACCTTAAAATGATTTAGCACACTGCATTACCATAGATATTGCATTGGTACTGATATGGTACCATAGTACTGAAATGGATTAGCAGTGTGATTGGAGCAGCCCTTGTGCAATCTATTAGTACAGAAGCATTACCATTATAGTGCCCTGGCATTGCCAATTTGTCTGTTTGTCAAACATACTTTTGTACGATCTAAAATGGGTGTGAAAACATTCTCCATAATAATAACGCAGAATGAAGCTGGGTAATTCTGGTATGTCTGCAAAATGCTGACAGGCCGTTTGTACTTCAGGACGTCTGTTTGTGAAACGCCTTGTGTCCGCTTCAGGCCCCCTGTGTGATGCAGGATGGCCAGTGAGTCACAGGGAAGAGTCAAGTGTAGTTTAGAGACTCGTTAGAATGACCCTGTGCTGACTCAGAAACTGATCTGGTGTGGGTGTACAGTGGCACCAAGGAGCCAACCTGACAGTCGTGGGCGTGTGCTATTACCAGTAAGCGAACATTGCACTCAAAATGTCAGTAATGGAAACATACAGCAGTGTGTCATTTATGCGAAATGGGAATAAAATATTGCTCCCTGATATCATATTCCCTCTTTTTTGCTTACTTCAACAGTTTAGAGTTTATTGTTTGCAGCTTTGCCAACAACTGGGATAACAATAACAAAGCCCACCATTCCTCAAAATAATTGCCCTTTGGAAAAACAATCACCGTTAAAACATACCTCTGCTAATTTAGCTAAACATGCAGCTGAACATTGAATCTCAGAGGCATGGTAGGATTGATTCTACCCTCCACAGTTAACAAAAAATAATAAATAATAATTCAGTATGCTGTGTCTTTAGTTTTAATGTCACCCTGACATTATTGTTTTTATTTATATTATTTAATTAGCTTTAATTAGTTGATTTCTAGTTCCTATCTAGTTCCTATCATCACTTGACTTGGTGGCATATGTACAGTGCCGTGAAAAAGTATTTGCCCCCTGTCTGATTTTCTGCATTTTTGTACATTTTTCACATTGTATTTGGTCAGATTTTTTTGTGGGTTGTAGTAGTATAGGGAGTCTGAGAGAAAAAAATGACACTAAAGTTTGGTGCTTCTTTCATTTGTTTGGTGTGCAAGGTAATCAAACATGCAATCCTCAGGTGTGAAAAAGTTATTGCCCCCCCTAGTTAACTCAACCCAATTAAAGGGATAATTAGGGTCAGCTGTGTGAGTACTTTGGTTAACAACCAGGCCTGATTTGGGCCAGCCCTGCCCAATATAAATCTGACTAACTTTGGTCCTTACCATCAGAGTGACGTTGTTTGCAAACAGGTTCTAGAGGCACATCATGCCACGAACAAAAGAAATTCCTGAAGACCTCCGCGAAAAAGTTGTTGATGCCTATCAGTCTGGAAAGGGTTACAAAGCCATTTCTAAGGCTCTAGGGCTCCACCAAACCACAGTCAGAGCCATATTGTCCAAATGGATAAAGTTTGGGACAGTAGTGAATCTTCCCAGGAGTGGCCGTCCTGCCAAAATCTCTCCAAGAGCAAGGCATAAAATCGTCCAGGAAGTCACAAAGAACCCTAGAACAACATCCAGGGATCTGCAGGCCTCTCTTGCCTCGGCTAAGGTCAGTGTTCATGACTCCACCATCAGAAAGACACTGGGCAAAAATGGGATTCATGACAGAGTAGAAAGGCGGAAACCATTGCTCACTAAGAAGAACATGAATGCTCGTCTCAAGTTTGCCAAAAAGCACATGGCTGATCCTCAAGAGTTCTGGAAGAGTGTTCTGTGGACAGATGAGTCAAAAGTGGAACTTTTTGGCAGACATGGGCCCTGTTATGTCTGGCGAAAACCAAACACTGCATTCCACAGTAAGAACCTCATAGCAACGGTCAAGCATGATGGTGGTAGTGTCATTGGTTTAGGGATGCTTTGCTGCATCAGGACCTGGACACCTTGCCATCATTGAAGGAACCATGAATTCTGCTCTGTATCAGAGAATTCTACACGAGAATGTCAGGCCATCCGTCTGTGAGCTGAAACTGAAGCACAGCTGGGTCATGCAGCAAGACAATGATCCGAAACACACAAGCAAGTCTACATCAGAATGTTTGAAGAACAAGAAATTTAAAGTTTTGGAATGGCCTAGTCAGACCTAAACCCCATTGAGATGTTGTGGCATTACCTGAAACGAGCAGTTCATGCTCGAAAACCCACAAATGTCACTGAGTTGAAGCAGTTCTGCATGGAGTAGTAGGCAAAAATTCCTCCACGGTGCTGTGAGAGACTAATCAATAACTAGAGGAAGTGTTTGGTTGCAGTTATTGCTGCTAAAGGTGGCGTAACCGGTTATTGAGTCTAAGGGGGTGATTTCTTTTTCACACAAGGGCATTGGGTGTTGCATAACTTTCTTTAATAAATAAATGAAATATGTATCACATTTTTGTGTTATTTGTTCACTCAGGGTCCCTTTTATCTAATATTAGGTTTTGGTTGAAGATCTGATAACATTCAGTGTCAAAAATATGCAAAAATGCAGAAAATCAGACAGGGGCAAATACTTTTTCACGGCACTGTATGTCCTAGCTACCTCGACCTCTCTTCACTGTTTATTTCTTTATTTGCCTCTTCCTGCTCCTTCTAGGTAGCCCAGCTGAGAAAGCTGGCCTCAAACCTAGAGACCGCATATTGTTTCTTAATGGACTTGACATGAGGTAAGGGTCAGTTACTTATTTCCCTGAATTGGTGGTCAATACAGTTATAGCAGAATAGAGCACTGTACAGTACTGTTTGTATACAAAGAAAGTGCATCTTTTTTTGTAAATAATTAATCTGCTTTCCCTGACCTAATTGAAATAGAAAGTCCTATTAGAATCCTGTATGTAACTTAGAAACATTTTAGTACAAAATGACAAAGTAATCATTGAGACTGTATTAATTAGACAATGAACTGCCAGGCCAGTAAATGTAGTTTAAGTCTTATCATTTGATGTGGTTAATCAGCACAGAAATGCTTTACGAATACTCCCATTGGCCGGGCTTGCAGGCACTTCCAAGTACTGAGTCTCAGCATGCCAGGTGCTTCTGAAAAACTGTACTGCCAAGTGGACAGACAGCCTTTCAATGTGTTGTCAGTAAATAGAACAAGGAATAGTGCTGTGTTCTCCTCAGCCATGACAGAATCTGGATGGCTGAAAGCAATGGCATCTTTTTTATTATCAGCTGAGTAGTTTAGAAGGGCAGGTATTTTACTGCTTGCAAGTCTGTAACTACTCTGCCCTGACACCAGCGATGGCGCAGACCTCCAGCAATGGAAAGCATAGCACTGAGATTTTGAAAATTCAGTCTGGGTATCTAATGGCTGTTTTTGGCACACATGTCTGTCCCAGAAACTGTTCCCATGAGAAGGTGGTGTCCATGCTGCAGGGAAGTGGTGCCATGCCAACCCTAGTGGTGGAAGACGGACCTGCCAACTTTGTCATGGGTGAGATAATGTTCCCTCTTCTCAAAAGCAAAGCTGTTTCCTCCCGGGCTGGTATACTGAAATGCAATTTGCTCTCTCCCATACTCCTATCCCCCTCCTCCAATCACACCACCCTGGACATAGACCCTGAGCCTGAAGAGACCCCCGCCAGCTCCCACTCCCCTGTTCTCAGATCCCTGCAGTGGGTGGCGGAGATCCTACCATCCAGCATCAAGGTACAGGGTCGAACCTTCAGTCAGCAGCTGGAACACCTGCTCACCCACCAGGAGAGCTACACCATCTGCAAGGCTCTGGAGGGCTTCTTCCAGCACAGGTACCTGCAACACAGTCTCTTCCACAACATTCCCATTTGCCACGGTGCACAAAGTTTGCATCGTAACATTGCATTTCACGTCCTTATATTATGCTCTTCTGAGTTGCCATGGTTTGCTTTAGTTGTTAATATATTTTACCCTGCTGTACTTCTCTGTGATTTTCCTTGCTTGTCTGTTTACATGCCTTTATGTTGTTGAACGCAGTAGTGTTTGCTTTTTTTTTATAAAGGGATCTGTGGGTAATTACTGTCCAGGCTGTATCCTGTTCCAAGTCCCCAGGCAACCTAAAGCCAATGAATTGATAAAATGGTTGGAAGCATATCCCTGCTGAGGTATAGCTGGTAAAGCAAAAGTCCCAAAAAGCAAGCAAGAAATATTGAAACTGAAAATGTGAATCACAGATTTGTATTATGACGAGTAGAGAGTTCTTCACAATGCAGGGACTACTTTCCATGAACACACATGCCTCCAGAATCATCACTTCTTTCATCACAAGCAAAAGCAGATTAATACAGTAAATTGAGGACCTTTCACAGCATCAGATCAGACCTGTTTCTTGGACTGTGCCCAGGCATGTTCCTTACTCATGTAAATAAGCGTTGACACATAATCGGTGAAGCTTCACGTCCTGGTTTTTGCCATCACACGTTCTCAGCAGTGCTGCACCCGCAGTTGTCAGACAGCTGACCATCATGCAAGATCACTGTACCAATTAGGACCGACTGAACCAAATCTCATTAGCGAGCTGTGATCCTTCTTGCTTAAGTCTAGTCATCCAAAGAAAGGCAATACATAAAACTTCTTACTTAAAGATACCATCTTTTTTCTAACCTTGACCAATATGATCTACAGAGCCATGCAGCCACTGAGTTTTATTGTGTTTTCATTCTATCATTATTCATGAATGACTTGCGTAGAAGATTGGGATGCTTTTGGTGTTTACTTAAATAGAAAACTGTCCTGGTCAAGATCTCTGGTGTATCAAATTAAGACTGTTGTAAACCGCTAAGTCACTCTGCCGTCACTTGCTGTATAGACTCAAAATGCTTTCTACCTGAGCCAAAAGGCTGTCCAGTATCTGAACCCTTGTAGATCCTTCCAGGCGAGCTCCCTTGTCAGTGCTGCCCTTGAAATCCTTGCAGGAATGTGGACACGCTGATTGTGGACGTGTTCCCAGTGCTGGACACTCCAGCCAAACAGGTGATCTGGCAGTTCATCTACCAGCTACTGACCTACGAAGAGCAGGAGCATTGCCAGCAGAAGATCGTGCGATTCCTGGGGTACAAGTCTGCCATAGGTAAGGGGCGGACTTGAAAAGGTTGGGGAAAATGAAAACATGTTAAAAAAAAAAATGGGATCATGCTAGATTTGAATCTGTGACAATTCAAATTAATCTGTTCTTGATTAGTTAAGGGTTTTTGGTTCACTATACAGATTTGTATGTGTAAACACAAATGCTTTGAGGAGACGTGATGCAGTGAAGAGGTTACATTTGCCCCTCTTTTAAGTTAACGCATCGAAGTTTAAAGACGTGAACTATGAAGTTAAATATCATTGAAGAGTAAAAGGAAATTCAAAAACACTAATTACAGAAAGCGTCATATTGTTTTTTATGTACTTGAGTGATGCATGTTTTGAAGTTGTTTTTTTTTTTTTTTTTAAATGTATTTCTGTTATTTGATTTTTTTCACAGCGACTGGAGAGACTGAACAGGCCCCTGTAACGCATCGACGCAGCAGTTCAGTGCGTGTGTCATCCAGCTGCAGGGAGAGGGGTAGCGTCCGAGCGCGCACCGCTGAGGAGGGGACAGGAAGTGCGTGAGGGCTCAGGGTTCTGCTTAAAATTCTAATCAGTAGAGCTTCATTCCTACACATTAAAAACACATTGGTGTTATATGACACAATGGGTTCTGCTTATTAACCTTTTCAGGAGCAGGAATCAAAGATAATAAGATACCCAGAACCTGCAACGTGTCCCATCTTAACTACAGAGCTGCTGAAGTATTGCTTTACATGTGCTTTTACTCTGCAACGGTCCGTCTTGTACGGACTCCTATTACATCTCCTAAAGCTTAAATCATTTTGTAATGATTATTTTTTTAATCTCCGATTTGTCTCCAACGGGGGTCACAGTGAAGCAAAATTCTTATAATAATCTAAACCAAGAGAAAAGAAAGGGTCAGAGTAGATGAATAACATCTATTTTCTTGTCAATAGGATAATCACTAACTATTTCACCTGTTAATTTTGATGTGCAAAGACTTTTCTGGCAGAAATCCATATACTTTCCTCCACAATCAAAAAATGTATTTGAATAAGCTGTAGTGTTTGAAAGCCAAGCACCTTTCAACAGCAGCTATGATAATAACCCCCTAGCTTTTAGCTTATGTATAACATTACTTCAGTAATAACTTTTGTGCATTGAAGAATCATGAAAGGAAATATTTAATAAATTGTAATTGGTGTTTTTTTTTTTTCTTTTGCAACCTGGCTTTTATTTTATTTTATATTATGGAAGTGAATACATTACAGTTATAAACCATTTTCAGTCATTTGTAGAAAATATTAAATCATAATTTAATATTTTTCCCAGGAAGGCTGAGAGAACTGAATTATTTTATGATTTTATTACCTGATGAAAAATGAAGTCTCTGCCTTTGTGTTGATTCTATATTTGACAGAAATGGTTCCCGATTCTTGATTGTTCTCCTGCTGAAACAAAGGGCACCATTAGATTCTATTCAACTGCTTGTCTAGAATTGTTTATATTGGAACAGAATATAATTAGGGCTTCTAGTTTTCGTTTTTTATTTTCCATCTCTCTCCTTCCCTTTAAACCTTAATTAATAGTTGTTAAACCTTAACTGAATACTAGATTGTTTAAATTAGCGACACACTACTAGAAACTAACACAGTGGAAATGAATGAGCTGAATTAGTGTTTTAATTAGTGTTTGATTAAGAAAGCGAATCGGCTCAAAATATGTTTAAAGGGACATCACGTGATCAAAAATAAAACTCGAAAATTAAAAGCCCTAAATATAATAAAGCAGGGGGAAGCTAACATTAAGGGCAAGGTTATGTTATCTTGTTTTGAAGTCAGAAGTTCTTTTTTTATTCCAGTTTGGTAGAGCTGCTTGGTTATTATTATAATTTTTGTAATATTTTGTTGGTATTGATATCTTCGTCCAAGACACTGTTCCTTGTTGTCATCTGTGAAGCTGGTGAGACAAGAGGCATTGCTGGATCGCATAATCATGAAAGATATTTTACTGGCTTAGGCCCTGTGTCCTTTCTATTGTTTTCAATAGTAATTGCTTTCCACATTAAACCAGGATTGTAACCATGTTTGAAAACCCAGTTTGAGACCCAATATGCATATCACCTGGTACATACCCTGGAAAGGCAAAACTGACCTTAACAATAATACTAACAACAGGCATTGGCAACAAGTCCTTTGTTGCTGCAGAAGAAAACTCTGGGAGCTGTGTTTTTTCTTCCTGGGGAAAAGCAGATAAACTTATTGACATCTTGCTGGTGGTACTGCAGGTCGTGTTAGCTATAGGTTTCAGTTAAAGGATATGAGGTCAGCATTTCCTCACTATGTTAACATTGCCTGAATTAGGTCAATACAAGGCAGCATTTCAGTATATAATCAGTGTCTGGCCTTCAGGATCACTATCCTCTTTGATGTAAAGACACGTTTTTTCCGCTGCACAAACAGTGCTCGCTCGTTCAGGTATTAGCCTTCCAGACGTGATGAGTGATGGGTGTCATATAACAAACACACTCCCTGACAGGCAGTGAATTGACACAGTGCTGACAGAAGCCCTTGGCATATTGAGATCAGACTGTAGCTGAGAAGCAGAGACTCGACTGAAAGCTGATCAGCCAACAAGGCCTCAATGTGGGACGCGCTTGGTCTTGTTTAACATTCAGACAACTTGGGTTACCAGGCAGTGATGAAAACTGCCTCTGGGGTCAGAACTCTGACCTTTCCATTAGGTAAGGTACACCATATATGACATTTGTAATTAGAAATATCAAGGTGCACAGTGCCTGCAGTGCACAGTGTCTGTTTAGCTGATGCAGACCATGGATATAATCAGCTACTGCTGATGCACAAGTGCCCTTTAACTACACCTGTTGACTCTCGAAATCTGCAATAGCTCATTTGATTGTGGTCGTGTTGGCATGAAGAGTTGTCTGGATGATATTTTTAAATGTGTTAATGGTGAGCACATTGTATCAGATTTTCAGTTGTTTTTTTACATGGTTAGATGCTTGGATTTTTGATGGGAGGTTCATGTTTTGTTTGAAGGGAACAAGTAGGTCCTTGTTTCCAAACTTGGATGAGGCACCAAACCCACATTCTTGGTGGAGATCTGCTTCTTCTGAATTAATTTCTCTTTTGCAAATCTAATGTTAACATGCAGAAAGCGATGACCCTTTCTCTCTGTTTATTCAGAGGGCCACAGTGACCCCGGGGAGGTGGGGATGAGACTGGCCCCTGGAGAGAGGCAGTCTGGAGATGGGACGTCACTTCCAGAGACACCCAACCTCAAAAACGTGGGTACAGTTCACTTGCAATAGAGAGTATAGCAACACCACTAATACTTTTTAGTTTTCTCTTGAATTTCTGCTGAATTTCACATCAATTAGACATTTTTTATACATATTCAAAGTAGCCTGTGGAAAGGAATCAACAACTTTTGTTGTACTTCAAATAGACAATAGAAAAGAGTTGTTTCATTTGTTTGTATCTTATTTTTGAATACTAAACTTTATGTACTGTATGTGTAATTAATGTATTGCCTACAGCCTGTCTTACAGACACCTTAGTATTGTAGGCTGAATATTTTAAGCATTTGCCTTTATACATTTGATGTGGCCGTATTGATAACCTACTGTACGCTCTACATGGCACCAATGTGTTCGGTTTTGCATGGAAACATTCCTAATTCATTAATTTTTGTAATACTTCAGCAGATTTGGGGGATGGGGGTTTAAAGTATTGTATAGATCAATTTCACAGGGAAATCTCAAATAACATTGAACCTAATCTAATCTACGGCGTAATGGGATCTTTTAGTAAATATAATGGAAAGCTCATCCAGACATAAAACATGTGTATTTGCAGCTCTAAGGTTTCAGTCCTCAGACTTTCTCTGTTGAGATCCAATGCTGCCAGAATGGGCAGTGAGCTGCATTCCCTGAGTGACTGTGCCCTGGCCTGGGCAAACAGGCTTCCTGGTACTTGGCTGGCACCTGCCCCTGCACTGTGAAGAGCTGCTCCGCAGGACAATGCTGCTTTTGTGTGTGTGCCTCCTCCAGGGTGCAGCTTGATGCCTTTCCGCTGCCTTGTAATCACAAGCCTTGTTCTTTGTTTGTAGATGTCTGCAGTGTACGCGGAGCTGGAAAGCACTTACTCAGGGAAGAGGATGAAATCCACTCAGAACCGGGCCTCTCCGGTGCCAGACCAACTGTCAAAGACAGTTACTGGACAGCAGCATTCCCCCATTGCATTGGCTAACTCAGGCAGCAGACTGCAGCCTTCCCCCATTGCATTAGGTAAGTCAGGTTCAGAACTTCAGAACTGTAAAAAGGCACTGCTCACATTTGTCTGTGGATGGTATAAAATGTGTAGGACCCATTAAAATAAGACTGAACTCAGACACTTCAAACTTATTAAAACAACACAAATATTAAAGTTTATAATTTAAAGTATAAAATATTAACCTTCAATGGGGAAGCTAAGCTATTTGGCAGATATAATTAGCAAAGACCAAATACACCAAGGCACACGGCAGGGATGTTGACACTCATGCTGGCTATTCAGTCATCTTTATCTGCTGAGAGACAGATCTGTCCTGCTGCTCCTGAGACAGGTTTGGCTCTCTGCCTTAAAGAAGGTCAAGGACAAAAAACAACCCGACAGGTTCCCATGTGATCCAGTACCAAGTAGAATATTCCTTGTAAACTCCATTGAGTGATTGAGGCAAATGACTATTGCCTTTAAATACATGGGAATATCTGTGTATTGCAGGGAATCGGAAGTCGGGCCTGTCTCCATCCTGGCAGGAGCCAGCGGCCTCTCCACAGTTTCGCGGCTACCCTCACAACCTCCCATCCCCAGACAGCGCTGAGTCAAACCCCTATGCCAGCCTGGACAGCCCACTGCCCTCCCCCCAGCCCCTGGAGTACACCACCACCAGCCCCCTGTCCCGCCGAAAGAAGCTTTTCACCTTCTCACGCCCCCCCCGCAGTCGCGACACAGACAAGTTCCTGGATGCCCTGAGCGAGCAGCTTGGACACCGGGTCACCATCGTCGACGACTTCCTGTCACCCGAGAACGACTACGAGGAGGTCGGTTTACAGTCCTGTGTGTTAAAACCAAAGACAAGAGCTCAGCACGATGAAAATTACTGCTGAAATCTTGTTTTATAATACACTTGGTACACACGTTCACACAAATCCATCCACATGCTTTATCAGCTAAGATATCTCTGTTTAATAGTTATAAAGGAAATGTACAAAACTCACCCAAGCTAAATTATATGTAGCAATCATTTGTTTTTAAGTGTAGTGTATGAGGAGGTACAGTAGGAGGTGTTGCCAGCTAGACTGGAGATGACACTTAAACGTAAAGCATCATCTGTCCTCTAATACCTTACTGAAAGATCATTCAGCACAAGAGAGAGGGCAAACTAAACAACGGTAGAAACCTCTGGGGATCCCAGTGTGAGGGTCTCGATGTCTGTTTCTCTTGTTGTGTTCCTAGCTGTATATATCTTGCATTCTTCAATAGCGCAGTGCTGTTGGTGCATGTTTAATTCATAAATCTCTTTTTCTGTCCCGGTCTAGCTGAGTTTCCAGGATGAGCATGAGGCCAGCTTCCTCTCCCATGACCGGGACAGTGCAAGCGAGTATGTGAGCAGCAGCGAGGATGGCTCCCTGACCTACTCCTCCTCCTCGGACCACATCCCTCCTCCGCCCCAGAGCCCCCCGCCCCTGCCACCCATCCACTTTCATGACTCCAAGCCTGAGACACTGAACCGGGATATCAACAGGAGCCATCAACCACCCCTACCACCACCACCACCACCACCGCCACCACCTCCACCACCACCACCGCTACCTCTAAGCAAGCCCAGCCTGCCCCAGAAACACCACTCCAATCAGCTTCTTCACCCTAGTCACACCAATCCAGCTCACCATGTCAATCAGTTTCTTCACCATGGTCTCCTCAATCCAGCTCACCACTCCAATCAGAACCTTCTCCTTGGTCACCCCAATCCAACTCATCATGCCAATCAGTCTCTTCACCCTGGTCTCCTCAGTCCAGCTCACCACTCCAATCAGAACCTTCTCCTTGGTCACCCCAATCCAGTTCACCATGCCAATCAGTCTCTTCACCATGGTCTCCTCAATCAAGCTCACCATGCCAATAAGTCTCTTCACCCTGCTCACCCTAATCCAGTTCACCACTCCAATCAGAACCTTCACCCTGGTCACCCCAATCCAGCTCACCACTCTAATCAGAACCTTCACTCTGGTCACCCCAATCCAGCTCACCACTCTAATCAGACTCTTCACCCTGGTCACCCCAATCCAGCTCACCACTCTAATCAGAACCTTCTCCTTAGTCACCCCAATCCAGCTCACCTAACAAATCAGAACCTTCACCTTGCTCACTCCAATCCAAATCTCCACTCCAATCACCCTAACAGTCCCAATCATCCTAGTCCCTCAAATTCGACCCACCACGCCAATCAGATCAATCCCACCCACCACTCCAGTCAGAGCACTCATACCAACCACTCCAATCCAACCCACCGCCCCAGCCAGAACAGTCACCCCAGCCAGTCCCATCTATCTAACCAATCCAACCAAATACCGCCACCTCCCCCGCCCCCTCCTCCCCCCTGCGGACCCCCACCCCTCCCTCGGGCTTTTCACCGTCGCAGCGAGTCCAGCCACATGAGTGTCAAGCGCCTGCGGTGGGAGCAGGTGGAGAAATCAGAAGGGACCATCTGGGGTCAGGTTGGTATGCCACCACATGTACCAAAATAGTTTAGTATTCAGACATACTTTTATATTGATTGGATGTTTAATTGGGAGCGCATGATGGATTGCAGCAGGTTCAGGTTTACCCTGCATTGGGTAGCATGGTTCCATGCATCAGAGTTAGGGCTTCTCTGACCACTGAGGTTATTGCTAAGTGTTCCATTTAAGTGCTGGAGCCTATATTTATTTTCTTTTTTTATTATTATTTAAAGCTTGGAGAAGACCCTGACTATGACAAACTAAGTGACATGGTAAAGTATCTGGACCTGGAGTTGCACTTTGGAACACAAAAGACTGCAAGTAAGTCTAATTCTGCAAACCATGACATACCACTCACCTCCATAGCATGGTTTGTGTGCAGAGGTAAGGAGCCATCTGCTGCTCAGATAACTGTAACTACAGTTTGGCTGAGCCAAATACCACTGAGCTTTGACTTTGATTAATGGGGCAGCGAAACACATATAAGATAAAAAATAGTTTTGTAGCTGGAGGTGTCTGCCTAGCTTACTTCAGTATATGTTCATTAAATCAGATGACAGTATAAATGTTTTCTAGCTGATTCATGTTGGAGGACAGTGCACAGCGAGTTAACTTGCCTCCTGCCACAATGCAATGCCTTCATTTTCACCCAATGCATGCATGTTCATTATTTCTGTGGGACTCTCTGTTCCGCTCATTGTTATGCTGTTTTGACTTTTTCTAGCTGAACATCAGTCAGTGATCATGCAGGAGATCTTTGAATTCCAGAATTCAAGGATACCCGGGGCCCACCCGACAAACAGCATTTCATCTGCATTCATATCAAAGATTTCTAGAATTTTCCCCCAGAGCTGGCCGGATCCTTTCTCACACTCTTATTAAATCTTTCAGTTTCTCTTCCAGAGCCAACCTTCTTACCTGAGTTTAAAAAGAAAGATGTGGTCGAAATTCTCTCTCGTAAAAAGGCGTATAATACATGTGAGTATCGTTTTTCAATACAATAGTCAATGGGTTAAAACAATACATAATTAGACATGGTGGATATTGACCAAGTTGGTTTTGCACTCTTTTAAGTGAAGCCTCTTTATACATCTGCTTGACACCACCACCTCAATATAATAAAAGCGCCTATCTGTAATAGAAAATGATCTGAATACAGATATATTAGTAGCAGACGTTTCTTTTCCTGCTCCGCTTAGCTATCCTGATTGCACACTTGAAGCTGTCCCCAGCTGAGCTGCGTCAGATCCTGATGACGATGGTCAATGACCGCCTGGAGCCGTCACACATCAAGCAGCTGCTGCTGTACGCCCCTGATGAAGAGGAGGTCAAGCAGTACCAGCAGTACACGCAGGACCCCAGCAAGCTCAGTGAGCCAGATCAGTTTGTTATGCAGGTACTGGCACAGAAATACATTTTTCACTTTCCCTTAATAAACTGTGTTGAAAAATGCCCCTTCATTTAAGTTGAATATCCCAGTTTAAGTGGCATAGAATAGGAGTCAAAAGGATGTTTTTTTGTATCTTACTGTAAACATGTAAAGCAGTACCCAGCCTCATGAAGATAGCTAGGGAAGGTCTGTAATCCATCCCTTCACTCCCCCTCCATTGTAGATGCTGTCGGTGTCAGAGTATAAAACCCGGCTGCGAAGTCTTCACTGTAAGACAACTCTACAAGAGAAGACTGAGGAGATGAAGGCTGGGTATGAGTGTATCTACAACGCCTCACTGGAACTGAAGAACAGCAAGAAACTCGCCAAGATACTGGAGGTACAGTTACCATGGTGCTCAGGGTCTTCTACGAGGCTCTCTTTCTCTCTCTCTCTCTCTCTATATATATATATATATAATGCAATAAATCGCTGCATATTTCAAAAGGTATTTCGTAATTTAATAAGACATGTAATACAGTTATATAGTATACGCAGCACATAAGGCAAGCAACTTAATATACAAAAACATTGTGGATTTGCTTGATTGATGAATCATGAGTGATGTCAATTGTAGAAAAAATATTTGGAAGATGAAGAGCCGGTTTGGAAAACCAAACTGCGAATACTCGACCATTTCGTTTTTTCGTACCATGAGCAATTAAAAAGGCACTTTTGTTTTGGTCCTCCCTTTTGAAGAAGGTCCAATTTAGGCTTTGGACAACCTTTATTGTTATTTTTTATTCTTATTTTTTCCTCAATTGAAAGCAAGGAAAATGGCGTATGGATTAAAAAAAATTACAACGTACCGTATGGAAATCGAAACTTAAGGGAGTAACCACACGTGACCCAAAACCTGCCTGTCAACAGACATGTCAAGGTTAAATTATGAGTGGTAGAGTGGTAGAGCTGCAAGCTTGCATCATGTAGCCAATACAAATACAGTAAAACTTGACATACAGAGGGAGATTTGCATGTTGATGACACACAGAATCCCACCCATTTTGAGCAACACAGTAGACCTTGGAAAGCATGATGTAAGGTAAGCTTTTTTTTACTTATGACGTCACTGGATCTCTCAGAGTAGTTTCTAGAACAACAACTAGTTAAAATCAGGACCACATCTTATCTAAAAAGAGCTGGTATTCAGCAGTTATTATTTGACATAACAAATACAGTAACATGACACTGGCAGGTTTACTCATTAACTCACTTGTATGTAACTATGTCCCTACCATCCCTCATCTCCACAATGAGATCTTTCATGTCTTGTGAACCGTGATGGTAAATTTAGCAGGACAGAATGGATTCAGTTGCAGGTTAAAAAAAAGACGGTGCATTTGGAAATTCATTTTCATTTTTTGGAAGCGTAATGACAATAATAATACAAATATTATTCCTGTAAGTAACCTGTTATCTCTTCTGTGTCTGCAGTTTGTGTTGGCAATGGGAAACTATCTCAACAATGGACAGCCCAAGACAAATAAAACCACAGGATTTAAAATCAATTTTCTCACAGAGGTAAGTTATGATTTTATCTGAGATGTTTGCTCCCAGAAAATAAGCCTTAGGTGTCGATGGCTGGAAAGTGTATGCAACACTAGGGCTGTACAATATGTGCAATTGCATTCATTGGCCAATCAAATACCAGTACAACCGACATTATAATATGCTGTAATATAGTGTCACAGTCCTCAATCAGCATTTGTGACCCTTTGTCTTTTAGCTTAGTACCACAAAAACAGTAGATGGGAAATCAACATTTCTGCACATTCTTGCCAAATCACTGGGCCAACACTTTCCTGAACTTCTGGGATTTGCCAAGGACCTAACCACAGTGCCCCTTGCTGCCAAAGGTGAGTAAATGACTTTACTTTTTTTGCCCGTTTGATTTTAGTGCTTTATGGTTATCATATGACTCCATGTACACTAGGACAGTTTGTGGCTCCCTAGGACCAGGGATGAGAGAAAGTGTGACATTCAATTTTGAATTTATCTTCTTAAAGAGTTTGTTTTTTAATATGTTTCACTGTGTAAAATGGTTAGTGATCATTGCATTTTGCCGTGTGTTATAGTTGTACCTGTATTCCCTGCTCTTCTCAGTTAACCATAGAACAATCACATCTGATCTTAATGACCTTCATACCACCATACAAGACATCCGGACTGCCTGCCAGAAAATGCCTGCGACTTCCGACGACAGGTTTTCCACTGTAATGAGCGTATCCTTTTCATGCTGTGTTAGAAATGGAAACCCAGGAACCAGAGATCCAGCTCCCCGCTTATCCATTTTAAGTTGAGGAGGGGGTGGGGGGGCAAAGTAATGTATTTCATGTTTTGTGGCAAATTTTCTTTGTGAGCAAATTATATAAAACATGCTCTTTGTACTCATTAGTTAGCAGTGGTGCTGCTAGTTGTGAGCAAAAATCATTTTCTAGAAATGCATTATAGCCGTGGCAGCCCTTGAGGGCACTGTCCTGTTGAACTCTTCTGGTCACTTCCTTGACTGGTCCTGAAGGGGTTTCTGGAGAACACCCACCCTGCTATCCAGTCCCTGGACTCACTGCAGCAGCGAGCAATAGATGAGTTCAGCAAAGTGGCCTCCTTCTTCGGGGAAGACAGCACAGCTACCACAACAGAGGCCTTCTTTGGCATTTTTGCAGAATTCATCAGCAAGTTTGAGGTGAACGGTGGAGACAGCTTTTCATGTCTGGATTACACTGATTTGCATCAGTCTGAAAAATAATTAAATTTAGGATTTAAAATTAAACCTGCTTTGATTTAACCCCTTAAGCTACACAAGGAATTGAGCGCTTGCTGTTCAAACGGTTTCTTCTTAAAATACATTTGAGAGGTATCACAAGGAAACCGACAATTTGGATGACCAGATCCAACCTGTCAGTAAATTTTTAAACCCTGTTTGGTGCACCTCGCTGGACACATATGTCCCTTGTACCTTAAAGGGTTAACCTCTGAAAACCTGTTTTATAAATGCTTAACTCGCAGCTGGCAAAGATTTTAACTACTTGACATACAAGTACATCCAGTGTAGCAATGATCCACTTTTTTCCATGCATTTTTATGCTACCGGGCTTTATACCATCATTGGCTTTGTTATATTGAAGATGCAGCAAACAATTGTTTTTACACTTGTGTTAGTATAATGGATACATAGAGACAACTCTGCAGTTACAGAGAGCCAAATGCAGGACTTTTATTTTTAATTGAATGCGATTTGTGTTTGCTTTGCAGAGGGCTTTCGGCGAGATGAGAGCCACAGAGAACCAGCGCAGTCCAAGAATGAGCTCCCCGCTAGCCTGGTGATGTCTTTGAAACACCAACACATTATTGCCAAAAGAAGTGCATTTTTCTGAAGAAAAGAACGATCTCAGCTCCTTTGCCAAAAAGCAAAAAAATAAGACTGTGGCTGTAAAATGTATAAAGAACAGGACTAAGGTAGAAGCTTACAGATGGAAGCAAATATTGTATATTGCATTATATTAAGAACAAGTCATTTAATCAACACAGTGAATTTAAATACTTTGTGACGAGAGACTGTACATGAAGTGTTTACAAAACGGTGCAAATCTGTGGTGACACTTGGGCACCAGACACCCTCTACCCCAGACTAATACAAACAGTACTGTTTAAATAAAAATTAAACGTGGCGTAAAGAAGATATTGCAAGATAACGCAGGACAAAATAAACAGTACAAATCTAATCAATAATTAAATGATTTGTCATGCAAAACGAAAACAGTGGAAATACAGAAGCACTTTGATCCTAAAGTTTTAAGAAGACAACGCGACTTTAATTTAGGTATAGCATAATGAGACGGCTGATTTGCAGTTTTGTACTTAAATATTTTTCATGTATTTAGGGGTTATCTGTGTAAGACCCAAATGACATGTAATATCTGTCAACTACAAGTGCTCCATGGCCACATCTTACAGGCTATCTTCAGCATTAAACATGAGAAAAACGAGACAAATTAGACCTTGAATCCAGCTTCGTAACCCCTTGAGACGACAACTATGTCGGAATCAGATCAACATTATTGAGTACTTGCTGGTAGCTGCCAATAATTAAAAAAAAAAAAAAAAAAAACACAACATATATTATGTAAACTTAAATAGGTTTTCTCCATGAGAGGATTTATTTTAATATTTTTTTTGGCATATGATATCCACATTATGTAAATTTTTCCTTTAGCAGCTCAAATTGGAGGCTAGAAATACCCTAAAAGGGGTGTTATTGTAGCTTTACAAACCACTGTCTAGTGCTGAAACTCCATGGATAAACTACTTGTATAAATTGTGATTTATAAGGTTAAATCGGTCCATTTGTATAAACATATTCAACACAATTATACTCACTCCAATTTTTTTTGTACAAAACAGTATGCTTTTTTTAAATTAATTAATTATTTAAATACTAGTGGAAGCAGACATATACAGTACAGTCCATACAGTAAGCACATTCCTGATCGCTTTTTCTCCCAAACATATTTTAAAATCTGTTTGAGTGAGGATACTTTAGTTTATCTTGAATCAATATAACGAGACGATCTGTATCATTTATATGACTAAATAACAGCTTGTTCTAATCGTCATTTATTGTTAGAAAGCTGTACAAAAAACGCTATATATGTATTGCTGTTAACTGTTTCCTGTAATTTCTACATAACATTATTTTTATGTGGCTAATTAGACAACCATGTAAAGATGCTCTGTGAAGAAGAGATGTTGCTTCTTTGGTTTTATTCAGTGTTTTAGATTTACTTCTGTGGTTTACATAACAGAAATATTCAGAGAAATACTTCAAGTATGTATTTCTGACTTCTCTAGCCCTCTAGAGTTTGAAAAAGCTTATACTTTTAGTAAGAGAGGTCACAATGCTGCAAGAATTAAGGGGAGCAATTTCCTTTTTCTTTTTACATTACATTTTCATACTTGCTACCAGCAATGACATAATTTTTATTAAGCTACTAAAATGTGTCACGTTTGAATATATTCATATTTATTTGCATCACGTTATATAAGATGAATAAATAAATAAACAGAAAGTTTCTCATAATTGATCATTAAGAATACAATCTCAAGAAATTAAGGGTCTCATTTGTATTTACAGTTAGCCTCTTCTGAGTTAGGTAACAATTATACTGTGGGTTGTAGGTAGGCTTGTTTTCTTATTTTTTTCTTTTAAATTTACATTGTACTGCAAGTCCCTAAAGAGCCAAGCAAGTCTATGGGAAGATTTAGCCTTCTGCTGAATTTGACTCCTGGACAAGATGAGTGAACTCAGATGAGTCATTCTCTTAATAGATAGATTTGTTTACTTTCAGCTATAGTACAGTACATGAGCAGGTATGGATATTTCATGAATGGCCTGAATGAAATTAAATTGTATGGTACTGCTATAGCTATACTTTACAATGGCTGTGTCACTGGTATAACTGAATCTAGGTCAATGTGTTGATGTTTACCTCATATTAATTCAATATCAATGAAACATGAGTTTGTACAGATGAGTTTATTACAAATATACTATCTCTGCTTCTTTGAGCACAATATAGTATGGAATTCAAGAAAATAAACAGGCAAAAAATAGACTTTAGTGGGCTAGAGAATATTAAGACAGCTATTGCTGCTTCTGCAGTATTACTATTATGATGTATTTATTAATCAGAGAATTGTGTGTGCATGTGTAAAATATTAGGTCAATAGATTATTATTCCTATTTATTAATTAATTTATTTTTATTTTTCTGTTAATATTTTCAGCTGCTCTGCATCTGCTTCTGTTTCAAACCCGAATCATGCATGTTGCAGCTTGTGGCATGCAGAAGATTCATTGTTTTGTATGGTGTACAGCAATGTTAGACGCTGACAATAAAAAATCTTTATGGAGCCTAACATTACACAAGGCCTTGTGTCATTTTCTGTTGGGTGCATTTTACGATTTGTGGATCACAAATGTAATCATTCTGTACATACAATAATAGCTCAATTGATGCATTTGTTTTCCCATAACTTCCCATCACGTGATTATTATTGTTATAGATAGTATTATTATGAAGAAAATGCAATCCAATTGAAGATATTCATACATGGTAGGTATGCTTAGACATGGCATCTACTTTTCAGGGATTTTTGTGCCCATATGTGAAGATTAGGTGACTTTCTTTAAGAAAAAAATAAATGAGTACATTGGAAGTTATTTAGTCTGGTCAACTTTTGTTTGACCTGTATTTTAATTAGGTAAATGGTCATAGGAAGCATAGATAATTAAGTCAGCCATTGACCACGCTGGCACATGACAGCAGCCCATAGACTTTTTAGTGTGGGTTATCCAAATTATATTTGAAGTATATCTCCTGTTTAATTTCAAGTCAAATGCCTCCTTAATAAACAAATCTGCAGTTTCACGAAAACAACTTTTCTCCCCTCAACGCCTGTATGTATGTTTTTTTGTTTTTTGTTTTTTTTTAGTTAAACACATACAGTTTTCTGTCCACATATGTTTACACTGCAGACGTATGGAGTTTGACTCTAGTTGATGATGCAGAGTAAACACCTTCTGCCTATTGCAGTTTCAAGGCATGATCCTGCAGCTTTTTACTGGGCTTTGAACTGCATTAAGGAATCTATACCTCTTCAATGACATTGGAGATCACAGCACTGGAACATTCAGGATTATGAGGCTGCAAAGATGTATGAAGAGCAATGAAGGCAAAGTAACTTAATTCTCAACAGAAAGCAAGACCAGAGATAATTCCATTCATTTCCTAGCAAGTTTCTTGCTTCTTATACCTTGAGTTGGTTGAGTGCATGTGTATTATTTTAGTTGCATCATTTCCATTTCCTTTTTTTATTTATTAAAATATGAATCCAGTATACACAACTGAGATAATGCATCTTGTTTGCAATAAGGTTCCTTGTAGCATCATAGGCGTATACACAGTATGGAAATCTTTCTGTCCAATGTCTCTCGGGCAACAGAAAAGATTCCTGCTTGGATGCAGTTTATTAAGCCTGGTCTTGATGTATGAATGATTGTGTCTTCATCTATTCCCTAGCGGGCAGAGCACCGGTTTGGTTTCTACAGTAGCTGAATTGTAATATCCTGTGGTCATGGAGGCCAGTACCCAGTCACCCACCTCTGCCACTGCAGGCACTGCGGGAGCCTTTCCACAGCAATCACTGGAGGCTGTTGACATTGTGGTGCTAGTCCTGTACTTTGTATTTGTTCTGGCAGTTGGCCTTTGAGTAATATCATTTCCTTTGAAACAATGGGCCAGATTTGGGAAAGGAAAACTAGCAACTCAGAAAGTTCATTTAAGGCATTAAAGTTATGGATATTTGTTACCAGTTTTCTAACGTTAGCAGTTGGATATATGAGATAATGAGGGAGTCAGGCTGGCTTATTGAGGAAACCATTCTAGAGCAGGCACTCTTAAACTGGGGGTCAGGACCCTCTGAGCGGTCACAGAAAGGTTACCAGTGATTGGG
This sequence comes from Acipenser ruthenus, assembly GCF_902713425.1. NCBI lineage: Eukaryota > Metazoa > Chordata > Actinopteri > Acipenseriformes > Acipenseridae > Acipenser > Acipenser ruthenus. Next base: position 7,146,051 of record NC_081210.1, read on the forward strand.
TTGCCAGCCAGCCACATCACAAGCAGAGCAACTCATTGTTTATTTAATATACGTGCTCAGTCAAACACATTGAATCATTTCACAGAGTTATGTTATGAAAGTCCTTATGATTAAGAATAATATAAATATTCTTAAAGTTAGAAATTTAAAAACAGATGTATTTCTATGATAGGAGAACTGCTAGGCTAGGGGTTAGCCAGCCTACCTTGTTGAACATTTCTCTACAACACTCTTGAATAAATAAATAAAAAGTTTTTTTAACAGTATTTATTTGAGCTAAGTTTTTTATTCAAGCTTAATTCTCAATTATTTAAGGGAAGTTCAGGGAGCTGATTGGCTGATGAAGGTGGAGTTAAAATGTTTTAAAGGGGTCATTTGTTTCAGTTAAATATGGGGAATTGTATATATCGGAAGAGGGTTTATTTATTCATTTATTTATTTATTTATTTATTGATTGATTGATTGATTGATTGATTGATTTATTGATTTATTGATTGTAGGTAATCAGGCTTCTTTCCTGTTAAATTCAATTACCATCATTCACTCTGTGGCTTTGTGCAGAACAAGTGTGATTGCAATGGCTCCTCTGACTTTAAGCACTACAGACCAGGACATTCCGATGTGACATGTGTCTAAAGGACCCAAATTACCTGCCATATTGAAACACTACACGTGTATCACAAAGGCTTTAAGTGGCAGTTAGAATGCTGGAATATCTTGGTCATTAAATTATTGTTTCTTCTCTTTTTTTCCCATGTGATCTTTACTGTATATCAGGCACATAACATTATCTGTTTGGACTATAGTTCTACATTTATGCAGCAGTGTGGAGTAGTGGTTAGGGCTCTGGACTCTTGACTGAAGGGTCATGGTTTCAATCCCAGGTGGGGAACACTGCTGCTGTACTCTTGAGCAAGGTACTTTACCTAGATTGCTCCAGTAAAAACCCAACTGTATAAATGGGTAATTGTATGTCAAAAATAATGTAATTGTATCTAAAAAATAATGTGATATCTTGTAAGAATTGTATGTCACCCTGGATAAAGGCGTCTGCTAAGAAATAAATAATAATATTTAACTTGTGTTGTATTATTTTTAACTCTAGATGACAACCATGCCTGAGTATTTGAAACGAAGATTTTGGGGGGAAAGAATATATATATATATATATATATATATATATATATATATATATATATATATATATATATATATATATATATATATATATATATAAAAACTAGACTGGTGTTTTTGTGAAGTAAAACAAAGAATTCTCCATGGCACACAGAATTGGCAAAGTTATTGTTCTATTTCAGCCTAGGTGGTTATAGATATATTTTATATTATATTATTGAAAAGTAGGTGACCAAAGTGTCTTTACGCATTAAAATACTTGCGGTAATGGCAAAGCTAACACAAGCTATCCATTTGGTGCAGAATACAGTTTACTGCAGTCAGGCTGATGTTGAACTACTACATACTTTATCTGGTGCTTAAAGATGAAGTTGTGATCGCATCTGTTATTAGGCTGATAAGGACGCAGGGGCAGTGTTCATCCAGCAAGTCTTGAACTGGGATCTTTATGTGGCTGTTGTACTTCTGCTAGCAAAATGTTTCACGATTTCTTTGTTTCTGAACTGTAATAACAAACAGCAAATCGTACAAGGTATAATCTATAGTTTCTTGAAGGTTTTACCAGTGCTACATTCAACCTAACAGGTTACATAAAATACCAGGAATGTTAATAAAATACGTTCTAGTAGTACATGTAATCAATTATATATCAACTAACAATACAACTGTATCTGCTTATAACAATTCCACTGTGATCACCCTATTAAAATCCACACCTAATTTGATGCATTCTCGCCACGCGCTGTGTCCAGCATGTCCAGAGAACACTTGTTGCTAGGCGTCGGAAAGATGGCGGTTTCAGCTGAAAGTAACGCAGCGTCGTCTCCTTTATGCAGTCAAAAAATGAATTTTTCACAATACAAAAACTCCCTTTATGGCGTGGCTGAGAGATTGTGTATGCTTAACAAGGTGTGTTATATTTCAAATATATATGAGTAAAAAGATGACCAGACTACACATTGGTACGTGGCCTTGTCGTAACGTGCGTGCTCGTTTCACTGACAAACCAGAAAAAGGATTACAGGATTATTATTATTATTTATTTATTAGCAGACGCCCTTATCCAGGGCGATTTACAATCGTAAGCAAATACATTTCAGAATCACAGTACAAGTAATAATACAATTAAGAGCAAGATAAATACAATGACTTCGGTTCAAGCAAGTACAAGTGTGACAAAATACAATTCAATAATACAGCAGATAACAGTGACAGTGATAGTTACATCAGGATATGATTAATTACAAAATACTACAGATTAAACACTTGGCAGATTACAGTACTCTGATGTACAGGATTAAATGCAGTAAAATAGGGGGCAGATAAGAGCAAATAAAGCGCATTTTAAGGAAGGGTGATAGTGTCCCAGGGGAAAAACAGAGGAGTTCTACAGGTGCTGTCTGAAGAGGTGAGTCTTAAGGAGGCGCCGGAATGTGGTCAGGGACTGGATGCTGCCTAGAATCTATTTTATATTTTAAAACATTTCTCCTGTTAAAAACTCTATTTGAATACAACCCGACTTTACCCATTGAACGTTTTTCAGGACTGTTGTTATTTGTTTTATTATTATTTAGAGATGCTTCCTACATAGACTCGTTTATGTTGCCAAGATAAAAGCAGGTCAAGCGGGAATGAAAGACCTTGCAGGTAGAGTAAATCACTTTTAATATTTGTTGGACAATGTGTAGCTAACATGTTTGTACATTACGTGTGTGTGTTCCAAATGCCAAACGAACAACCATATATGCTAAGACGAAAACACAATTGCCAAACACTACTGTATGTTACAAGCATTTAGAAAACGAAAGAGAAAAATGTGATTTTCAGCGGAGTAGGATATATGCAAATAAATCTAGATTTTTCAAATAGCATCGAAGGGGAACCCTTAAGTGAAAGGGTTGTAAACATCCAATAACAACACATAGCTGCATCATGATGAGCAGAGGTTTCATGAAACAACCTGTAGTTTTCCTAGTCTTAATACTAGGTTAATTGTATTAATGATAATAACTGCTTAAAACTGGACCAAACAGATTATTGCTTTGGTTTATTGCAGGTTACTACGAAATGCTTTTTGCAGTTTATCACAATACCAACATGGAAGGAGTTACAGGTCTGCTGCTGCTTTATCCGAGCTGCATTATTCATGTGCTGGAGGTAATTGGTAGTCCTTGAAGCCTCTCTTTGTTTGTTCCAGTGTTTTGTTTGGACAGTTCATACAGTAATAATGTTTTGCTTTTTCTTTTCTAGTCCTCTTCAGAGGTACTTTACAGTGTACTGAATGATCTCAGTAATATGGAGAAAAGATCTGAGTAAGGTTTTGTTTTAAACTGTATTGGCTTTATGTATGGAGTTATACACCCATGATCATGCAAGTATCTAGCATGACCCTTGTGTTAGTATGTGTCTACATTAACTAAAATTAATCTGTTAATTCTGCTCTTAAGCAACACTTTATGCAATGTTTATGGATCACTTAATCATTAACATTCAGAATAGTGCAGGTTAATTAATATTGGCTTGCCATTGTTAATACAGATCATTTGGTTTTAAATGCAAACACTTCTAGCTATAACATTCTGATCACATTTTGTTCTTCAGTTCTCTTCTCCAGGATGCCAAGATTCTTGTGATGTCACATGACATTCCCATGAGGATGTTCCAAGTGTGGGGTTACCGCTTCTTAAATAATATAACTTTAACCTCGCAAGAAGCCGCTGAGCAGAAACAACCTGTGGAGAACCTGGTCCCGGAATGCCTCCCTCTTTTGTATAAACTCTGTGTTCACTTTCTTAAATCTTCAAAGGTATTGTGATATAACATTTACATTTTTTGTATAAAAAAAAAATTTCAGAGAGGTAGGGTTACCATAAGACATGTACACTGGACAGTTCAGGCTTTTCAACTCACATCTCAATGCATTCTGTTAGGTTTTACCTGTCTCGGGTACCTTTCACAGCAGGACTACACTTACCAGAATGCATTGGGGTGCGAGTTGAAAACAGTTCACTGAACTGTTCTAGTGTAACTAGAGTCATCTGGTAACCCTAAAAAGAGGGGTAACTCTGAAATGTATTTTCACTTTCTTCTCACCTGTGATTTTCTTCCATCCACAGGACATAAAATGGATGTCTTGTAATGTGAGAATAGACTTAAATAGACACTGACAGATGCAGTATAAAGTAAGCTGCAGGAAACTCACTTGAGCACTCGGGTGTCACATTTTGAAATAAGACAGAAATAACTTACTTCAAATACTGTTAATTAAATATATAATTACCCTACTTACTTAATTTTAACGGTTCATAAATGCACCTTTCCTAATCCAAAATAGGGTTATTAGTAAACACCTTTTAGTTACATTTTTTTTTCTATTTCACACCATCAATATTGGAACTAAGGGAGTCGGTGATAACTTTCAAGAGCAATTCCTCATTATAGAGGAGGACAGCATCCTGTACCTGTGCATAAGCAACGTGCTGCACTCTCCAGAACAGTTTCTGCAGACTTACAACAGGCCTTTCAGTGTAGTCATGGATTCAGGTAAGAAACAAAAAGAAGAAAAATGTGCAAAACAAACTCAAATCAAGAAATATGATCTGCCACTGTGGTAGACATCTAGATAACATATGCTGTAGTGTTGCACTGTTTTGTAATTTAGTTAATGATTTGAAATGTGTTCTACATACTGTATTTATATTTTATTTTCTAGAGATTGTCTGGCCAACCCAGAGTCATCTGTACATGTGACATCTCTGTAGAGGTTTTGGCACTGTGAAGTCCTTCATTTGATTGTGTCTGCAATATTTTGAATCTTCATATAAATATACCGGTATTTGCAAATCCTATATTCTGTGTTGCTATCTTAAATTAGTATCTAGGAAAAACTACTCACTTGGTTAATATAAGGTCCTTAAGTACACCAAAGAAGCTAGAAAATGAGCCAAAGATCACCCATAATTAAAACATTAAAATGGTAGACTATGTAATATACTAAACTTACAATTTATTTTATTCAGTTTATTTTAGTATTACTAGATCTATGTATAATGGGTAATTTAAAAACAAATCCAAATCTACACATGTTGGAGCAACAATGGTTCATTTTATTTTGAAATATAATATTGTTAAGCATTTCTTCAGAATATTTTATTGTTATAAATGGACTGCTGAGCCCAAAAGATCAGTCTAAATAACATAGATGTGTATCAGTGTTTCATTTCAAAGCCTTTACCAAATTGTCCTGTATGCAAAACAAGACACAGGATCAGAAGTGCACTTTATATAAACAGAAACCGCGACAAGGCAAGGGCCAACTCGTTACAGGTAATGTTAGCAAGATCCTATATAGATTGCCATGATGATAACTTAAATACAAACCGTAATTTGAGGGTGCCTTTGAAACAAAACAAACAAACAAACAGTTTTGGCCCTTGGTACCATTTATGCTCTGCTACCAGTAACAGAAAAAAAGTTGAGAAAACTGGAAGCTTTTCCATCCTTAAATGTGTCCCCTACCACTTCATTGCTAGGTTTTAATTAGATACTGTATTTGTCAGTAATCAGTTTGTAATCCCAGCTTTAAAGTATGCTATAGAAAACAAAATGATGTAGCTTTTTAAAACAGCTCAGTGGATTTTTTCTGTGTAAATGAAATGCAAAAATGAATTTGTAGATGGATTGGGGGGGGGGGGGGGGGGAGGATGTTGAAAATCCCTTAAGATTTTACTGAACACTAATGGGATTCTTACATAGTGCACAACTCCTAGTGACTGAATATTGTAACTGAACATTTTTCTTAAAGGGAAAGTCAAATCTGAATTTTCAAGACATCTCTAACAATTAGGTACAATTTCTAAAGTAAGCAACAAAAACATTTGGCCAGTCATATTTACACAGAACTCATGTATATAAAATGAATGAAATATTATGTGATTTTTTAAAAATAAATGATTATTAAATTGCTACACAAAGTGAGTGAGAGAGAGAGACAGAAACAAAACTTAGCAATTAAATGGTTTCAAAACAAGAACAAGGAGGTTCAATCCACAAACCGTAAAACAATCAAAGAAGGCACTAGAATTCAACCACAGATCGACTGACAACTGGTACCCAGCAGTCGCCAGCAGAACTTAAGATGCATAGTTTTTGGTTTATACTTTTTATTTGTTCTATTACTTTATTTCCTGCAGCAAGAGTGAGAGGGAATGTCTCTTCAAAATCATCTTCTGTCTTAAACCACATTTTCTTTAAAAGGAAAAAAAAAGATTAATCTCAATGTTCCATGAAAAAACAAGAATTCCAGGACAGTGGCATAAATTATTATTATTATTATTATTTTTTTATCCAGTAGCCTGTTTGATAGCCACCAGCATGGATAGTGCATTTTTGTTACCTACAGTATTGTTGCTAATGTATCCCAACACCGACAGATATTGAAGTGTCCTATGTATAAGGCTTTTGCAGCCAAGTGGTTTTCATAGAGTACAGTCAACATTCCCATGATGTTGCAGTTCGAAAGCAAAATCTAGGATATACCATGGCCCAGGTGTAGCATTTAGGTGCAGGCGATGTTTGAAAGGTACTGCCACGATTCACTGGAAAGCATGCTGCAGAAATGTTAGAGAAGTTGTTGATTCTGATAATTCGGAAGAGGGTTTGCTTTCAGCATGCGAGAATGGAGAGAGGTTTAAGTGATAGTGCTCTGCTTCACAACGCAGTGCTCTCTGTGTCATGGTCAGTGTCCTGCAGCTGGTGATTAAGCTCTCGGCCGGCCAAAGGAGTCACTTGTTCCACAGGAAGCTCAGGGATGAAGCTGCAAGGCTGCCCTTGCACAGTGTTACTGGAATCTGTTCAGGAAAGCAGGAAAAAGTACTTTAGCCACCTCGAGTACTATGCTTTTTTTCCCAAAATATAACCGACTTGTTTTTATATGATTTATCATGTGAAATTAAATTATAGGTATTCAGATTGGTATTGTTAACAGATGGTCCTTCTATTCAGGTGTATCCGTGTAAGTCCTGTATGACTGTAAAAGTTCAATCTTATTATTTCTGCTTTATCCTATCAAGTTTCACTTTCTTACTATTTAGACAGGACCTTTTAGATTGTAACTGGCACTACTGGGGAAAAATATATATACTGCATATAAGCAAAACATTTAGTTACAGTACTACAACTATACACAATACTTATAATTAGTACAAACTGACAGTCAGTCAGTTTAAACTCATTTGAATTAAAGAACTGTTGGTTATTTGGAGCAAAGTTTACTGCAGTAGTTATGTTAAATATATATTTTTTACAATTGTGGATATAATGAAAAATAACTCAAGTGTAAGAAAAACAAACCCAACCATTTAGGTCTACCTTTTCATTAACTAAAAACTGTATCAGCATATCTCTCCATGTAAATATTTTTAATCTTAAATCAGGATTTAGGCAATGCTACATCGCTTCAGGATATATAGAATATATGATGTTAGTCCTACGTGCACCTCCCAATAGATGGGGCTGAATACATTTGATATGCTATATCTGAATTATTACAATATGTAAACAAATGCAAGATCTTCATATGCAGAAGACAACACTGCTTTATCCCCAAACAAAAAAACAAAAAAACAACACTGTACCTATGACCACAAAGTGAAAACAGTGTTTGCGATGTTAAAAGGCAGTATAAATTATATAAATGCTACAAACCCATAATACATACAGTTGAAACCGTGAAAGTGACTAAGTGTCCATATCAATGCAGTCTTCACACAGCTGTGTTTATTTTCATTGGTCCACATGCAGTGTTAGTAACCACGCAGGCAAGCAGTGTTAGGACTCGGACAGGTTACTGACAGACAGACGCAGCATGCAGTGATTAACAATGCAGATCAATTACTGGCCAATCATTTGCCTTTGTCTTACCATAACTTTCCAATCTCCGCTCATACACTGTAGAGCAGGTCAAACATCTGTGTTATTTAATAGAATATTTACAATTAGAAGAATTTTGTATCTTTTAGCGTTATTGTTTTCTTTATGGTTTGCATTAAACTATTAATTATATTTCTAGCACATTCTAAAACTTGAACTGCAGTATGTTTCCTGAAATATTTTTTTCTTTACATATATGTTTCCATGCAGATGTGATTTGTATAATTTACATATATTTAACATGCATGTATGGTGAATTAAACAGTGATGGAATGATTATACATTTAAAAAAAAAGTTTGCCTTATTTGATTGCCAATTCATAATGTAAAAGGCACATAGAATAAAAGCCATATCTCTTAGGTGAAAAAAGAAACTCAGCTACTCTAAGGAATACATAGATCGGATAGCTTTTAGCTGATAATTGTATTATTAATAATAAAAATAATATGTAGTTTTACTATTTTATAAAGCAGTCATTTAATGTACCAATATACATTACATTATGAACCAAACTTTATAGTAATATGTTAAACAAATTAACTTCATAAAGGCACGTTTTTAAAGTTAATTGTAGGAGCTAACAGAATTGAACATGCTACTGCTTTTCAGCAAAATCTGAAAAGGCCAAAGATCATAGTGATGCAAATGCAGGTAGAGACACATGCCAAAGGAGGAGGGGTCAAGGGCAAGAGGGGCTGACTGGCTGCTGCCCCCTTAGAAGCAACTGCATATTTTTAAAATGGCTTAACATGCTTCATGCACTGATACTGAAAATGTAATATTAAAATCCTTGATTGATATGTATATCAGAATACAACTATGTAATACATCATATCTGCAGTTGTAAGAAAACTGGTGTTCAGAATAATATCTTAGCAGTCCCTTTGGAAGTAGGAAAGATGTATAAAAATCCATTCATTCATGACACTTGACACCATTAGGATTATGTGACCATTGATGAATAACACACTTGGGACATATGGGTTATATTACAGTATATGCAGTACTGTATATAACCCACATTAAGTTTTAATCTAACTTTTTTTTTTTTTTTTTTTTTTAAGGCTTCTTTTGACACCTGCGTCTGTGGCAAAATTCAGGCAATGAGGGTGATTACATGGAGGGCAGTGGTTTAGCATCTTTTTATGGAAACTTCACAATGCAATGTCCATAACGAAATGGCGAGCAATATGTCAAAAGCATATGAACAACAATGGGAGACGGTGCAAAAAATATATCGCGTACAAAGAGCTGAGCAAGAGCACCTGTAGCTGCAAGTACAGATGTCTCTTTGTTTACAAACCTTACTGATGGAAAGATCCCCAACCTGTGAAGGTATTATGACATAAAGCTATTAGTTGACATGTACTAACAAACCATTATATTAAGGTATGGTGCAAAATAACTAACACAAAATGCCATTAGTATAGCATACTATATTAAACTGATATTTGAGTTTATTTTGTTTCTACAGACTTTGCTATTAATAAGGTCACTGTAAGAATGTAGAAATATCAGTAACAAAGTAGTTTTGCTGTCTTAGTAGAACATGAGTATCAAATGCATTCTATACACATGATTTTCACAGTTAGAAAAGACATGCCTTAACACTTTAAGGAATGTTAAATAGCAGGAGTAGAGGCCCCCTTTTTGTATACTGCACCATTATTAAAACACGAGGACGTGACCTCAGTGCTATATAACTAGATCACTGTAAGGCAGGATTTTCTAATTTAAAATCAAATGCCATCATGCAAATTCAGTAATTGACATCAATAGACTTAAAACTACAAAACTGAGTGATGGCGGTTTTTTATTGTATATTTCTACATGGCCAGTCAATCCCAAAAAGAGTAGGCTGCAGTGTTCACAAGCTCCTATGAACTCAAGCAGGTCATGCAGACGATGCATCAAGCATGCCTTTTAGTTAGCAGGACCATGACCTTACTCCATTGCTGATACAAGTGCAGTGCTGAACTGACAGGGTAAAAACAAGTGCACTGAGCCACAGTGTTGCCAGTATGTAAATCACAATGCTAAATTAAATAAAATAAATTACAATGTTCTCCTGTAATTGGCAAACATGTGAAAAGTTGTCAGCTGTGTTACCAAGTACTAAACATACATTTCTAGAAACATGCTCTGACTTGTCTAAACATGCCCAGACTAACATCTTATTATGTTTGTGATACTTTTAATATCATGATTTTAACAGCTTATGAATCAGCCTTTGAAAAAAAAAGTAGCAATTATAAAATTACAAGATATCAAAAATTGAAAAAAGAAATAACACAAAGTCGCCCATGCGACAGGGATGGCTTACCTGTGATTATTTTGGAAGCCGTGTTGGCGTTGCCGTTGCCGTTGGAGTTTTCATTAACAGGAGGCTGTGGTGGCGGGGGCACGCTCGGCCTGTGTCTGGGTTTCGGTACGGGTCGCGGCCTGGGCAGGGTGTTGGACTGGAACGGTGAGGAGAGCTGGGGGCTGTCGTGGCCACTGGTGGGTGAAGGCTGGATGGCTGCTGCTGGAGGAGGTGTCCCTCCGTGTGTGACTAAGGGAGGGGTGTCAGGAGGTGTGGGGGTCCTGGGAGGAGACTGTTCTGGTCCTGACTCACTGGAGCCCCCGGTGGCCTGGCTGAAGGCTTTGGGCTGTGTTGGAGGCGTGGCCTGGGTTGGAGGCTGTGGGGGAGGATGGCTCGGGGCCTGGAATGTAAGTGGATTGCTCGAATGTCTGCGTGGTTGGACAGAGGGCTGGGCAGTAAAGTGGGGCTGAACTGAACCCTGATTGGTGGGCTGGCTGGGAGGTGAATGGCCTGTCCCCTGGCTAGCAGATTGCTTGGGAGACTGGGTAAACAGCTGATTGGCTGCTGAAGGAGGTCCTTGGCTGCCAGGTTGTGCAGGGGGATGGTTTCCAGGTTTTGGTGGGGCTGGAGCAGGCTTCTTTGTAGCTTCACGGAAAAGTCAATACAAAAAAAATATAAACAAGACAGGCTTTTCCCAAAACAAACATATCAGATCATGACTAGACTACATATGTAGTGCATTAGCTGGGAAAAGGGCAAGTTACAATTATTGTTATACAGGCTGCAAAATGTATAATGTGTTATTTTTATTTATTATTACATTACTAAATCCATGGGGCACCTGTAATGTACTTTTGCTAAAGGGGTTTTGTTAGCTGCTCCAATTAATAATGTAGGCACCTAGCACAGGATAACATGACCCTTTTTGTTTTTTCATAATATAATAAATGTCTGTGTCTCGGAGGCAGGAACACTGGCTCACCTCTCCTGATCATGTGCGGGCTGGGCCCTGTGGTGTTCTGTGTGTGCCCTGCACTCAGCTGGTTGGCAGTGGTGCCCGCAGAGTGAAGCTGGCTCTGACCTGCAGCTGCAACATTGCCACCATTCCGCAAGGGTGGAGGTGTGGACGCCGTGTCTTTTGGTTTTGAAGAGCTGAAAAGTTTTTAAAAGTAGTTTTTAAAAGGGCTTGAAATTTGACATTGGAAAAAGGTTTTTTTGTACCTCTAGTTAAGGTTATTTTGACTTATAAAACCAAAACAAAGAAGCAGCCTTCCATGCACATATTAATAAAACAGCTGTGCCCAAAATCACCTAGAATTTCAGGATTGAGATATAACAAAAAATAAATATGAACATAATTTAGATCTTTTATTTATCATCCAGGAGTAAGCGGTTAATGATAATGGATGGATGGATTTAACATCATGTAAATCAAAGAAACCTACTAAATGATATCACAAAAGTCTACTGGAAGCCATAATATTAGTACAGTATTTCCTGTTAGATTTTGAAATTTCATATTTGTCCATTTTTCGTTAGGTATATGGAAAATTACAAAGTGGCAAATCCAATATGTTAACATTATGAAGCAAAATTTATTAATTCTATAGGGTGATGCAAAACTTTTGGCCATAGCTGTACACTTCTATTCAGTACACCGTCTTTTATTTTCAACCATCATTTATTTGGAATAGTGTAAAATTCCTTATAGGTGAGGCCCAAGTTTCCAAACAGCTTACCCTTATCAACACTATTCAATTAGCAACAGAATCGGGCCATGCAGAAGTGCCAGTGTGCTTCAGATAACTTACACAAATCAACATTAAATTATTCAGCAGATGTGCATTATTGCATTTTTTACATCAATTTAAACAGTCCATAGATATGAACAGCAGCAGAAAAAGTCTAATTTTATTATTTACCTTCAGAAAATGCAGGTTAGGCAGGATGGTAAACACAAAGGAGTTTACAAAACAAAAGCTGCAAGCAATTTACTGTATACACAATTTGTGAAATAGAAGTAATACAGGGAAGCTGCATTTAGATTTAGCAGATGTTAAGTAATGTATAGCTTTACCAGGAGTCAACTGAGGAGTACATAAGCCATTTTGAACATGGCCAACCTTGGTCAGTTTTTCTAGAAGTTTATTTTTTAAATGACCCCTACAGCACTTCTTTACTTCGACACCTAATTTTTTATATATATATATATATATATATATATATATATATATATATATATATATATATGTATTTCTGTTTCTTGATGCCTAGACTAATAACTATTATGCAGCACCATCAAAGATGGGTCCTGCTATCATTATTTTAACATGTCTCTTTCCAGAGGAGACTGTTTATACCTTACCTGGATTCCTCAGTTACTGGTATTAATGGTGGCTCTGCTGCAGTATTAGAAAGCTGACCCTGAGCACAGCTTGATTGGCTGATCTCAGGGCCTGCGCCCATTGGCTGAGCCTGCAGCTGTTGCTCGGCAACAGGCTGTGGCAGCACCCCCCCAGGCTCCACAGGGGGCAGGGGGGGCTGGAAGGCAGGGGACGTGTGCTTTCTATTAAGAGTGCCTCCTCTACGCGGAGTCTGATCCAATAGTTTACCACCCAAGCTACAGAGAGAGGAGACAGTGAACACAGAGACATGCCATGATGAGAGCCACAGCAACACTTGCACACAAAGGGGAGACGTTACAACAAAACAACAACAACAACAACAACAACAACACCAACACCACCACCACTATGATATGACAACCATGTAAGGCAAGACTGTCAGTAAGCATGCACAGTTTCAAAACAAGTTATTAATGCAATGGAAGCAAGACTCGGCTTGTTTATACCACTTGTGTATTGGTGTACTGTAATATTTTTAAAACTCAAGGTTTTAACTCATACACTGCTATTGGAAGTCTGTGTATATTGAGTGTAAGGTGGGTAAGTCAGTAGTTCTCTGACTCTGTTCACTTGTTATAGTGTAACCTGACATCACAAGTGATATACACAAACGTACAATGACTTTGTTATTATGTTAACATTATGGCTGAAGTCAATAGCCCTTTTAAGGTGCTTAACTGTTGCTTTCCTCAGATTCATATACAAATTAGGGCTGTGAAACGATTAAAATAATTAATCTTAGTTACAAAGGTAAACGTCAAGAAATAAGACAAACGTGTGATTAACACACGTTAAAAAAATTAAAAATTAATAAAAAGAAATGAACGCATTAATCTCAGAAGTTAACTGCGATTAAATTGACAGCCCTTGTGTGTGTGTACAGAGGGGAATTTAATTTTCCACTATTAGCTGAGTGCAGTACATATTTAATATATGAGTCAGTCAAAATAATGAGAGGCAAGGTTGGATAGTAAATCTGACTTTATATACTTTATGACAATAAAAAAAAAAAGTAACATTTTTTGGCACAAATATCTTAATGCTGTACACATAATTAAGTAATATATACTACCAATGCAGTAGGTCACCAACATTTCTGTTTTTGAAGTTCATACCGCAAGCTTTTTTCTTTCTTTTGTAGTTTGTTTTGTAATTCATTTTCTGTTAGGTCACAGAATTGCTGTTCAACAGTTTTTTCATTCAGTTATTTTTATCTTGTTGTTTACGAGTGGAGATGGAGGGCATTCCTTTGAAAAGGGGCGGGACTGACAGTAATGTGAACCAATCACATGACAGACTAAGACTATTGCCCATGGTGTAAGGATGTGAGGGCAATAGTTAAATCTACTTCAGCTCCTATGATGAGGTTTTAACCAATCACAGGCCAGAATTTTTTTTTTTTTTTTTTTTTTTTAACATCGGTGGCCGAATATTGTTTTGTTTTTTTTTTAAGATGATTATAAAGTTTCTCTGAAAGGGAAGTCAAGCCATTACTTCCAGCTCATCTCATTTATATTGAGGAAGAGTTGTAATTTTTTATAAACATGTCATTGTTTGAGGCACCCTTCCTAGCATGCAAGCCCACCATAAGCCATTTCATTGTATACTCACAGAATGCAATATAAATGGACTATACAGTAAGGAGACAGCTGCTGTGCTCCTTGATCCCACACACATGCTTTGAGTTTGGCAAAAAAAGATGTAAAATCTAAAAAAAAGGCACGTCAACTGTAAACTTTTCAGATAATCATTTTAAACTGAAAGCTGCACCAGGCACGAGCGACAGGGAAGATACAGTATGTCATACAGTACATCTGTACTCGTCATGAGCTGCAAGAATATGAGGAAGCACTAGATGGGTAACCAAAAAGAGGTGAACAGAATTTACACACCAAATTGCCTGGGCTGGAGGTTTAGATCCCAAAGAAATCTCACAAAGCTGGACCGCATTGATCCACCCAGCCTCTTGTAATACTGGGCTTTCCCAGAGCCTGAGTCCTGTCTCCCACTCACCTGTCTTTCCTTATCAAATCCCCCTCCAGCACGGCCATGCTGACTGGCCTCTTCCTTTCCAGCGTCCCACAGTCAAACTCGCTCCCGTGGTGGTTTGTGTGATTGCTGGGAATCGGGGCAAACATCCCGGAAACGTTGAAATCAATCTCTGAGGAACAAAACAAGAAAAATGATTCAATTCAGTTCTTTATAGTTGAATAAGGACCCAGTGAGATCTGCATTTCATTTGCAAGGGGAAGGTTAATCCAAAAGTAACATTTACTGAACTGGATTTAAGAAAAACAACTTATTTTTTAGTACGCTTCAATTCACAATGTTGTTCACAGTTCTCCCTGTTGGGGGCAGCAAACTATAACAATACATAGATACATGTATGTGAATGTGACTCAAACACAGGAAACTAAAACAAGCAAGCAGACATGTATTTTAAGAAGCATATCATTTTGAGCAGTAAAATCCTGCAAATTTCAAAGAAAGTTAAAAGGTCATTCAACATCAAAGGACTTCAATCATGTGGTGTGAATTGGGCCCACTATTTCACTCATAAAAACCTGTAAGTGGGGGGTTTTCGATCTTAATATTCTTACTAATCTTCTGCCCTCATGCCAGGACCCCATGGTCAGTCCATGTCAAATCAATCACTTCAGGAAGGTTTCTGACCTGACCGCTTCCAATTTTGATGCTGTTTTACAGGGATGTTAGTGCCATATAAGATTTAAGTTTCACATCTGGATCAAACGTATCCAACCTTGACTTTGGTCATCCATGTTGGGGCTGACAGTCCAAGTAAGGTCAAAGCTCAAAAATTCAAGGTCAAAGGTCAAAATTATGTTTGACGTTAAATATAAACAATGGTATATTTGGATAGAGCACAAAGGGAGCTTTCCAGCAATATGTTACTTTTTACTGTAGCATTAACAATAAAAATGCTATTGGTACTTTTATGTCATCGGTCTGACCTGGGAGCCATTTCGGGTCAAATATTTGGTGACCTCTCACATAAAAAGCGTTTTCCCCAAGTTTCACGTCTCTTGGTCAATCGTATCTCTCTATGGCACCAACATTCCTGCCAAACAACATCAAAATCCATGAACCTTTGGTTTCGAGGGTGATTGACCTGAAGGCTCTTTATCCTGGTTAAATAAATTAAACTGATATATATATATATTTTGTTATAATGTGCTTTCTTCTAAATTGAGAGCAGGGAGGGATAAGCATAAAAGCAACAAAAAAAACCCCAATAAACATACAAGCATAGAAACTAAGTAAATAGAAGAAGCAGTGGAAAGCAGAGAGCAAACCTCCATTTACCTTCAGGGAAGAACCAATCTGCATGCTGGATGATTGGCTCAATAATTGTTACCACATGGACTGAAGTAGCTGCTGCCATCTCAGCAAGCGTTCTACATGGAGAAAGGGGAGGGGTGTTTAAAAACAGCAGACAAAGGGAGCAATACATCAACAACACATAGGCTGCAGTGTAGGATACACAGGTACAGGACCTGCTTTTAGTGGAAACCTCGAGCCATCGGTTTGTGATCTGTTGAAAGATGACTAATCGACTAAACAGGCTGTAATGGTATCACCATTTATTTTTCTCTTTAATAAAACTGCACTTACAAATAGTGAGAGGATTTGAATTTTCACGCATCATACCCCTAACAACTGACTCAAACAACCAAGGAACGAGAACTTTCATAAGTCCAACTTAAAACAGGCTCACCACCATACAGTACACTCCTGTAGTACTCATTTAAATCGTTTTTAATTTTATAAATATCTAACCTAGATATTTAGCAACTTTTGCAATTGTGAAACAGCTCCTAGTTTCAGAGGGCACCATTTCATTCTGTATCGGAGGCTGCACCCTGTGATCTCAACCCCACTCCTGCAGTGAGCAGGACCACTCCTCACTCACCCTTCATTTTTAGCCCACAGCAGGTTAGGTCCCAACACGATTGCAATGTTGCTAGGGGTCATCTTGTTGACGGCACTTTCCTGTGCTAGCTTTGCAAGGAATTTGATTAGATACCTACACAAGGCAAAATAGGATAGAACAATAAATTTGTAACAGAAAATTACAATGCTTTCATTTCACAGGCAACTTTCATTTATTTATTTATGCATCAGTTATTCAATAGGCAATCCAAATAGACAGCAAGGTGGAAGCTACAGCCTACACCTGGGTACTATTATTTTAATTAGAATCACCTTTTATAAGTTTTATATACTGAAACTAAGACAGTACTTAATACTTACAGCTACAGAATGTGTAACACTGCATGCATTCAGCTTTAGTGTACTGTCATTACATGGTCCCCTACCTCAAGTTTGCTTTGTTAGGCTTTGGCAGTTTGTCACAGGTTACCCAGAGAGCCTGCAGTTTCTTATCTGGGTCTGAGACGCTACAAGAGAAGACAGAAAAGTGAGACAAAAATTAAATATGGCTGAAAAAAACAACAACAACAAAAAAAACATTTCACATATGTTGACTTCACCTTCATACTGGAAAATCTTTTCATTGTTAGTTAACTATGCTTTCATAGTGACAGTTATTTGGGTAAGGCTTTATTTTAACAAGCACTTGTTTGTTTATAGTATGTAGTAACTGTAAATAACCAGCTTGCAAACATGTTAACAAATGTGTTTGTAAAGTCATTAGTTAATATACGGTGACTTGTTTATCATTTTCAGGTAAAGTTTCACTTGTCACCGAAATGCATTTTTAAAGAAATCAGTACTTAGTAGTTTATCATCAGGTTACTCCACTTTAAATAAGCATGAGCAAAAAATGTATATTCATTGTGATTATATATAAAATAAAAATAAAAAAACCCAAAAAACCCTACTTTGATGCCTGGATCCATTCATCATACAGGTGGAAGGTCATTAAGGGCTCCGGCAACTCTCTCACGTAAGACTTCAGTGCACCTACAATGTGAAAATAATATACATTGCTCTTACAGAAGAGATGTAGGGGTTCTCGGTCACAGCATTATGTATTCAATATGAAGTTATTACATGCCTTGGCTCCTGTCCAACCTCAATTAAACCCCATTTAAAACTGATTCTGCTGATGACATGGGAAAATACAGCACTCCCAAGATCAAAATAATCACAGGCAATGACTATTTGATGTGGTTTCTCAACTGTGTGTTACCGAGTACAATAAACCCGGTCATTGCTGAGGATTTTCAAAGCAGTGGAGGGCAAAAGCCAAATTTAACCACCATATGAAAAGAAAGGACATGTGCAGCTCCGAGGGAGTGGTTAGTCTGTATAAAGGTCTGTTTCAGACAGATTACATCACAGAGCTTCAATCAAGCAGACTAATAGAGGCGTTTAAAGAGACCGAGAATTTGGGGTGCACATGTTCAGAACATACTGTACATAGATCTGAAGAAATAATATGAAAAAATCCAAATATTTATGCAAAAACATTTGTAAAAAGTCTGAAATGTTCTGACATAGGCGTGACATATGTATGTTTTAATGCAACAGTGTCATATTGAAAATAGCCTTTAGCAAGTTTACGACTAAATTGCTTACATTCCTAGATGCAATACAGAAAGGTTAAAAGATCCTTAGTATTTGCCTATGGAACTAGCTTAATTTGCTAAGTACACGAGTAGAGCTGCCACTGGGGTTATAACATATGGCTTTTATTATATTTAAATGAGCCCAGGCTACACTGAGCTCAGCTGAAATATGTTTTGCAAATAAATGACTGGGAAAGTGAAATAGTTGAAGTGTACAGCAGCTATTCATCTTCTAAATTGCCTGCCCCAGAGCTTTTTAAATAAAGAGATGAGCTCGAATGGAAATTGCAGTTTGGAAAGTGCCTGCTGTGTTTTTCTGAAAACAAGCTTCGCATGCAAATTACTTTTTACTTCAGCTTGAGTGACACTAGTGTTAGCATTGGAACAGCCTTTAAAAAAACATTTTAAATGAATTGCCACAAGTATTAGCTCCTGCTACAATAAGGCCAGAATTAGTGGGGTTTTGTAATTTATTTTTAAACCGCAGACATGACCCCATGGTTATTTGCCAGTCACCAAATGTTTTATTAATCTATGCACTGCTTTAATGGAAAAAACCCTGATGACTGCCACTTACTCTTCCACAGCTAGAACAACTGTTTGAGTTGCAATGTCTGACTTTTTGTACTGACATATTCTGCAGGCTCGGGACTGTGCTCAGCAGAGAGTCTGCTGCAGGCTTGAAGATATACAGTACCAACAAAGACCTTTTACATTTTTCAACTGGACAGAGACTGCAAGTGTCCAACATTATTTTTGGATCATGATTTAAGAATTCTCATTGGAAGGCCATTCAAAGTTTTACTTCAAGTTTCAGAATCATGGTAGTTGCACAACAACAGAAGAGCTCTGTGTGTCTGAAAACCCATATAGTATAAATATGCAATGCAGTACAACTCTTCTAGTCTAGGAGAGTACACTTTACTGGTGCTCTATGATTGATGTCTTAATTTCAAATGCAGTCTCTGTCTGTCATTTGTACAGGCTGATTCATAATTGTCAGAGCATGGCAGTAACTAGAGGGTAGGTGGAGGGATATGTAAAAGCAACGTCTATGACAGAGGCACCCTGTGATGCACCGTTTGGCCACCAGAGGGCTGTTCATTAATGTCAACATGCAAGTAGAATTGAAAATGCAAAACAACCACTTTGCGAAAATTAGGAACCACCCTGTACATATTGGCAAGCAGATTTCTGCCTTTAAAATACTAACAGAAAACAGACTGGCTAGACAATGGACAACAGGCCATACAACAGCTACTTCTCATAAAATAAACCAACAATATAATGTATCTCACTGCAACACATCTGAGAGTTTACCATAAAAACAAAAAACAATATACTGGTAATCAATAACAGGTTTAGAGATATACGTACCGGCGACAGCGTGAGGGTCTGAGTAAAACTCCTCGAGCTGGGAGGTGGAGCAGTCGAGGGCAGCTTTCAGTTTCTTTAGCTTGGATTGTCCGGCAGCAATCCTAAACAAGCCCTGCATGAAACAGAGAGACAGAGAGAGAGAGGGAGGGAAAGAACAAGAGCAGGGTCACTTTTCAATAGCACTTTCATGTTCTGTGGCAATATCTTTAAAAAAGGATCTTTAAAAAAAGTGTGCAATATAATGCTTATATAAACTACACAGCTTGGATTGGCAACAACCTATATAAAAACCACACCACAGAAACCTTAGTATATTTACACAAAGACTGAATGCGGTCGCTTATATATAATTATACTAGTTTGATACTGTGGGAACAGCCTCTAAGCTGTTTGACTATTCTTGAAAGCAATGTCACACCAAGATTTGTAATGTATGAATTTAGAAGTGTGAAAGGCGTATCTCCCCATCAGCAGTGTTAGCTTAAGAGGAAGGGCTCCACACTGGCTCACACAATGCGATATGCAGCATGGGCAGCTGAAACAGGAAACTGTTCTAATACTGGCTATACACTCGTAACTAAAACAAAACAAGTAGCAGCAGCCCGGCAGAGGGCTCAATTCCCTGCAACAAACAAAGGTTCACTCTTCACAATTTTCTTGTTGGACTTCAATGTCAATCTTTCATTTCAATACAATTCCAAAGAAAATGACAACAAACCAATATAATAGGTCAGTGAACTTGATTGCACAAGAGACAAGCTTTATTCTTTTGCATAGTTCAGTCTACACTATCATCTCTCTAGACAATACTGGTAGAGCAACGCATTGGTATAAAAACTGTGTTCATAGAAATCACAAGATATGGCTGGTATTTATTATTTTTTTTTAAATTTAGTAGTCAGCAATTAATTTTACCCTGTTTTTCTGCCAATTTGGAATGTCCAGTTGTATTTAGTCTCAGCTCACCGCTACCACCCCTGCGCTGACTCGGGAGCGGCGAAGACGAACACACGCTGTCCTCTGAAGCGTGTGCTGTGTGCTTCTTTTCACTCTGCAGGCCCGCCACGCAGCCAACCCAGAGCTACAGTGTCGGAGGACAACACAGCTCTGGGCAGCTTACAGGCAAGCCCAGTCACCCGGCCAGTCTACAGGGGTCGATGGTGCGCGGTGAGCCGAGGACATCGACCTAAGCCCTTCACCACCCCCCCCGGGCGGCGCTCGGCCAATTGTGCGCCGCCCCCTGGGAGCTCCCGTCCACAGTCGGCAGTGGAACAGCCTGGACTCGAACCGGCAACGTCCAGGCTATAGGACGCATCCTGCACTCCACACGGAGCGCCTTTACCGGAGGGAAACTATACATTAGTTATTGTTGAATTATTCTGAAAACTCGTTGACCAAAGGAGAACAATGGGCGTTACAGTCTCAGCAGAAACCAGTCCGTTTCTAACTGCATTCAGGAAGAGCGGTTATTTAAATGGTTATATGGTGTCCTGTGTAACAGTATTGGGAAACAGTGTTCATAAGGACCTGAATGTGTTTTATGTTGTTAAAATGCTTGGATGACATGGATGACAGGAGCTCAGGCTATCTTCTAGACAGATTACCCCGAGCATTACACCTACCTCCAGACATGTGATGCATTAAAGGGCAACATGTAATGTGTTGTGTATTGGTCAAAGTGTTCTTATATGTGACCATGGTAAAGGGTTACCTCCTCCTTCATGCCAGTCTCTAACAGCATCATCACGCAGGCCTCGATGGGCAGAGCTATCTCCCGGTTACTGCGTTTGAGATGGTCTTCCAGTGCAGTACCGAAGGCTGGCTTCTCCGTCCATGAATCTGGAGAAGAGTTTGCAGGGTTACACACACACACACACACACACACACACACACACACACACACCTACTTACAGCACAATCAAATAATAGTTTTCCATTGCAAAAAACAGGAATGTTTCAATAAATTCATCTGTTATGCAACAAAGAACCTAAGTGCTGTTCTCCTAGTATGAACAATGGAAGTAATTCAACTCCCAGCAGCTGGATTGGGTACCTGAGTAAACTCAATAGACTCTAGTGGCATGCAAGGACATAACTGACAAAGTTACAACATGTTTTCTACAGAGGCAACAGTACCTTTAAAATAAATGCATAATAGAGTGAAACAGAACAATGTCAACAACACAGTATTAGTATTGATTAGACCCATCACCTATCTTTAGTGACTAGATACCCTTTACTGGCAGATGTTTAAACTCTTCAACTTTCCGTTCACTGGAGAACACTGAGTGAGCCGTTACCAGGTGGTCAAAACACCCTGGACAATGACACTGACAAGAGCACAGACCAGTGCATTATGTGATTTACTAGAGAAGACAAAAATTAGTGAGCTTTCACTCATGGCAGATGCATGCGGATCTAGCTAGCAGGAATTGGGCAAAATTTGTTAAACCACAATGATAAAAAAAGGTTACCAATGTAGCCTGGCTGTTGCTATACAATAGCAGCCCCTAACTTTGCTTATTTTGGCTCACGTTTTTTAACACCACAACATCGACATATGGTTGCTAATAGACACTTGCATCAAACCCTTAGTCTCAACCCAATGTTAACATATCTGTATACACAGACTGAAATCCCTTGCATATGCAGTATATCAATAAACTGCCTAGAAAAAAAATATTAATTCCTGCAAGCTCTGGTTCTCAAACGCATCACTAGAAAAAGCTCTGGGTTGAATGGGACATTTCTGTACATAATTAAAAAGGACAGAAGAGGGCATCTTGTCACTTTAGGTCAATGTCAGACAGCCAGCTGTTTACGCAACAGAATGAGAGGTTGGAAAGATTTGCAGTTTCCTCAGAGGAGAAGAGATTTAAGTTCAGTATCATGCACAAAAAAAGTGGGGAAAAATGCAAGGTAAGAAAGTCTGCAGAGCTGGCACAAGCAAGACGATTCAGTCAGGAAAACTTTGGCATTACTGTACCTTGCTGGGCTTGGATGGTCGGCAGGACCGTTTCTAACACTGCTAAAGCCTTTCTATGGTACTCTGCTTGTTCTTCTAATAACTGAGAACAGAACCCACATTGTAAATACAAAGTTCTGCATTATGTGTACAGCAAAATCAAGTAAACAAAAAACAATGTGCAATGCATTTGAAAGCTAACTACAAAGTCATGTTATTGTAACCACTAAATAACAAAGCCACCACATTTGCATTGGGTCATTATACAGATTAACACTGAAAGGGAAATGCTAGCACCTAAAGTAAACATGCTTCGTAACTTACCATTACATAATAGCGTGCATAGTCCCCTTCTTTAGAAAAGAAATTATACATATCTGCTGCAAGCTGGTCCTGTGGAAAAAGAGGAAGCGGTAAGTGTGGTTAATTGTTAAGGATGATTTTTAGTTCTCACCCTTCCCAAAGCATAACAGGAATATGGTGCAGCTGTAAATGGTTTCCCCACTGCTACAGACCACATTGTGGCTTACTACAAACTGCAGAATATGTTTACACAGGTTAAGGCGACTAGACTCTGAGTCTACTATGCACTGGGAGTCTTAAATAGCATAACAATGACAGGTATTAGATGAAAAATCACCCTATGTTGGGGTCTATTTTAATGATCCAAACCATGGCAGAACTAAATACCACCACTCTAACTATATTAATCCAGCTGTGGTTTTCCTCAGGGACGATTTATATACTAACTTCATATTACTATATACAGCGACAATAAAGTAAAATCACAAAGAATCGGGTTTATACCTTTTAGGGCAACAGTATTAGGTTCTGCCACTGCTATTCACCAGTCTTAATTACTTTGAGATGAGAATTTAGTTATCAAAGTACTAGCACCAGAAACCAACAGCTGTCTAGCCTATGCCAACCACAAATGGTATTTATGGTATTCCTTAGTTTTACTATATACACAGCATATTTATATTACGGGCTCTATGCGTTTTGGTTATTTTCAGATTGTACAATAACAATTTGACATGCTTAAAGGGGCAAATCAAACTCGAGCAGACAGGAATATCAGGAGCATGTGGGCAGAGAAGTGTCAATGAATTGACTGAACGTCTCAAAATAAAACATTCTAGACCTGCTTATCAGGCGTTCAGTTTATTTATTAAAAAGAAAGAAAAAAAATAATAAATTCAATATTTGAAATAAACAATGACTCCAATGTTTATCCATTAATAATCTTGTATAAACTGGTTGGATCCTTGCATTGCTTGTTAAACAAAAAAGGGTTTTGTGAAAGGGCAGCCTGTTTCCTTGAACCTCAGGACAGCTATGTCTGCGCAGCATTGTATAATGGATCGAGCTAAATCATTCCTGTGCTTTTAAACATAGACTCTTTAACCTATATAATAGAACACGCCCATCAATGATTCTCTGCAAAAGACTGCAAAAATGTAACAGCTCTGGAAAATGGTATTTGCCTTGTATAACACTCCCTTTTCCCATTGAGAAAGGGTGTCCCACTGTGTGTGTGTGTGTGTGTGTGTGTGTGTGTGTGTGTGTGTGTGTGTGTGTGTGTTTGTATTATACCTTGCACAGCTCTACTTTGTTGCCTGCCTCAACCATTTCGTCTTTGAGTGACTCTGCTTTGGCTGTCAGTGCTTGGAAATTGGTTCCTGAAATGATGGACTTGGTAGCCTGGTTCCACCTACAATGAACAAGGGGAATTGGTCATTGGAGAAGAGAAACAGGGCTGGAACACACAGGGATGTGTCCTAACTGCTTACCACACTACACAGCCACAAGACTGAGGCAGGTTTAACTACAAGGGTATGCACATTGCACTTAAATAAACACAGAAAGTATTACTGCTTATTTATTATTGAATAAAAAGAAACAATTAATTGCACAGGAAATAATAAGATGACCTTAAATTCAGATGTTGCTATTACTGTCTAATTACAACAGTCTTTTGCATTTCATTTAATGAACAGGGATAAGGAAGAATAGTGGATGCATCACGGAACAGGTTTTTGCATCAAAACATGAAAGTTGTATTGCTGTTACCTGGCTCGAGCTGAATCCCAGTCCAGTACCATCTTCGCCAATTGCTTCCTCTGTTTCTGGATGTTTGGAATATCCACCTTGGTAAAGGGAGAGGTTGCATTTAATATTAAAAAGCAGAAGCACTAGCAAAAAAAACATATTGCTTCCCTCCCATAAGAAGGTGACCTTCTCAACCCCACCCCTTCACTTCCCTACCCTGAGGTGCAATGTTTTCAACAGGATCTTTATAGCGTCAGTTGCTGTAGTTCTACCTGGTTCTACAGTGTCCTCACACATTGTGCATTGTAATGAAGCTCTGCTGTGCTCTCCTGTGTATAGCAGGCAATTCAGCATTACTACTTCAGTAGCTTAAAAGTACTGCTTTAAGGGGAATACATGTATCTTTAACAAGGCAATGATTGTACCACTCATGGTATAGAAGGATGGGCTGGGCTTGCCTCTGCGAGCTGGTTCAGTGGCTCCAGGACGTCCTTCTCTATCTGCACCTCGTGCTGCGACAGCTCCATGGCCAGCTTGCTCTCCACGTCGCTGCAGGCTTCCATCATTTTACTGGAATACAAACACACATGCATGCAAGTCACATTCTGCCACTGTAATACCAAACAAAGTAATTATACAGAACGGCCTTCATATGTAAGCTTTACAAAAAGCAGCCTTCCAGTACAAGTTGAACACAGTATTGAGCTTTCTGCACTCAGGCTACGCTAGGAAGGGTATTCCTGAGATAGCACACTTATTAATAGTGAGTGTTGCTTCTGCAGGGTTTCTAGTGCCTATTTTTTAAAACTCACAAGCCCACTACACAGGAAGTACAGAACTGCTTTAAAAAGTGTTCCACCAGCAAATTGCAATGCTTAGCTACCAACAAAAGTGTTTTTTAATCAAATGGTCCTACCATAGAGGTCAAACAGATGTTATGTTGCAACCTGCATTTAGGCGGCTGACCTAATTATAAATTATTTAGTACCAACAACGCTCTTTTCGTTAAGTTTTTGTTGACATATGACATATTTCTGTAACTTTGGGTGTAGATTGTATTCCAGTTATCACATTATTAACTCCTCAAGGGAGAGCTATGGCAAATCAAGATCACAGTAGAATCTACAATGCATCAAACCTGCTATTTTGCTCATGTGTCAATAAAACACTGTTTGTTCAGCTGAATTTCTGTCACATCTCTGTGGTCTGCACTGCTAGTAAGTTGAAATACTCACCCAATAAGAGACTCTTCACCTAGCAGACTACCCCCTTCCTGCATACATTGTGAAAGTGCTGTTAATGGGAGCTTTTTCTGAAACACAAAAAACAAACAAAAGAAAACATAAAATTCAGTTCTCTCCAAATACAGTCATGATGGACAATTTGAAATGTACATGCTTCTGGTAGACTAGACAAGCAGCATGCCCCCCAAAAAAGCAATCCAGCATTCAGATTTTACCATGCCCAAATAAACAGGACCTTCATAGAAACACAATACTTCTGATGATTGAGCCTAAAGAATGGAATCCACAGCTGTACTCTTATGCCATGCTCACTCTTACTTATTGACCCTTCTTGAAAATGTTGAGAGTACTTACATGTCTCTTCTCTGCGTCTGTCCCAATCTGACCTTGTAAACATGTTACCAGCCGTTTCTGAGTATTGTGGGAAACCACTCTCACTACATCCAATCGTTTCTCTATCTGAAAATGGAAAGCAACAATAAGGATCGCTTCCTTCCAAAGACTCAACAAGGAGGCAGTCACTAAACACCAAAAACAAAGACTATTCCATTGCAAGTGTTTGGGTCATTACAGCAATCTGATCTGGTCAAAAATGAAGGAGAAAGCAATAACAAGAGTGATGGTTATTATATAATGTAACAAACATGGATTTTTGAGAAAATATTTGTGGTGAGCTAGTGCAAAAACTGTGAGGTTTTATAGGTGCCTTTCCATTGCAAAATCCATTCAGATGGTGTTCTGAGAACCACCTTTATTACCTATTTCAAAGCACCACCCTATTCTTGGAAGTTTTATTTAACAGGCGGGAGGAGAGAACTGGGGCTCAATAATTCAATATCAGAGCTCAGGTGACACCTAGGACTAGACACTTTATAAAACATGATCTAAATATGTAATACATTATGCATTACTGTTCAGAAATTGAATCTGTGCCATGTATATCTAATATTGCATTTAAATAAGAAGTGGTTGTTTATTACAGTATAATCCATGTCTAAACCCCACACCCTACATTTCAGAACATTCTCTCTCAAAACCAGTTACTAGTAATTGTTTTTGTTTCTGTTGGCATGTGTGCAACAATGCAGCTAACAACGTTGGAACATGATTGACCACAACTTGTACTAAGCTACTCTGCACAATGTGAAAGAATGTTGACTTATCAGTTTTTTAATCTAATGACATAACAGAGCAGTGATGCAGGGCCCCCTCAGGGGTGGCTGAGGCTGCCTGATTTAAACGTACAAAACCAACAATATGAGGCAGAGGCTGTTTGGCTCAGTGGTGTATTAAAACTGCTCTTGTTTGAAAAAGCGAAGCCTATATCAAAGTGCTTTTGCCCAGCATCCCCCATTATTAGTGCAAAACAGCCATAAAAGAGGGATTACCATCTTAAAACAGATGTTTCAAACACTACAGACAGTTCATGGATATTGTAAGTCGCTGGGCAAAACAGCTGATTTCCCCCAAAGCAGCCACTCTTGGTCTAATTATTCAGCCCAGTTCAGTCTGTCATGGAATGTCATGGGGTGGAAAAAAAAAACAAAAAAAACATATCAAGGAGCTTTGAGAAGACTAGGTCTTTGTAAAGTATGTATAACACTGAATTATGTTTCACAACACATATTGTAGGAATTCAATCTCTGGGATGTAAGCTCTAACTTGGTTTGTATTTATATCTGCCCAGAGACACTTGGCAAGAATAGAGAGATAAGAAACTCTTATGGAATTGAAACTCTTATGGAATTGCCCCGAACAGCCTTATAAGTCAAGAGTAAGATTTTAAGTGTAATAAACTTGACGGGCAGCCAGGGCAGATTTTTCAAAACAGGTGTAACATACTCAGTCCTTTTTGTACCAGTCAATATTCGTGCAGCTGCATTGTGAACCAGTTCACCAGGTGAGAAGGCAGCCCAATCAACAATGCATTACAGTAATCAATATGCAATGTTACAAAAGCATGGATCAAAATCTCAGCATCCTTCTGTAAATGGTAACAGCGAACTCTAGCACTGTTTCATAGGTGGTAGAAAGAAGGCTTAACCAGTGACGAAACACGAGCCTCAAAACTAAGACCAGAATCTAAGAATTACTCCCAGATTCCTGGCTGAAGTGGATACAGCAATGGCACAACCACAGTCAGGGATAGTGAGGTAGTCTGAATTTGTGTCCCAGTGCCTACCAACTGACTTTCTGTCTTATTAGAATTCAACTGTTGATTTTAGTCATCCAAACGACAATATCACCCAAACAAACACATAACCTAGAATCAGAATTTGTAGCACCAGTAGTCAATTCAATATACACGTGTGTCATCAGCAGGGATCCTAGGAATCTGTTTGTTGAGGAATGCTGCAGAAAAACACAGATTTTCTATGCTGTCAGAGAATGTTTTACGTACTTGGGGCAGGGCAAAAAACATGCAAGTCTTTTTCTTGTTTGTTTGATAACCAAATCAATCCACTTCTCATATATAATCATCAGCACAGGCAATTGTGCTTTACATGTAACTAAACATACTTGTTCAATAAAACTGCTTCTGGTGAACAGAGGTCAAGGTTGAACGAGGTGCACCGTCACATTCATGCTGAAACGTAGCTGCAGTTTACTTCAGTATCCAGTGCGTTGTTACTGCTGAACAAGCTGTTTAAAGATGCCGAAAACGATAAAAAAAAGAATTTCGTTTTTTTTTTATTACGGACACCTGATGACACATTAGACATAGTAGAATTAGCACCACTGTAGGATACAGAATGCTTCTGTATCTTCCAATTCTGTACTTCTTTGAGAGATACAGTATACCAGCTGTCATTACCAGCGTCAGGAGCTCCCAAACAGCTCAGCAGTAACCAGTGGTCGAGTTCTCAGATTCTTTGTAGCTGGGAGGGGGTGGGGAGTGGTTATCAGCTCTTGAGAACTTGTTTCTGAATGTATTAAATGTGGTTGGAACGGAAAGACAGAACAACCTGATTTCAAAATCAAAGCAACTGAAGACTTCTTTCAGTATTTCTTTTCATTAGTCATGTTGGATGAATACAGTCTTGATGGTTCAGCTTGGAAACTGCTGATGCAGTGCTCCAAGCCTAGGAGCATGCTAAAATATATTACTGTCAAGGACTGGTAATATTCTTGTTCTGCTCCACATAAAAAGTAATTATTTTTATTGCCCCGCGGTAGTAACAACTATTCACTGTTTCTGGGAAATTACCTATCAGCACTTAATTACTGTACCTGTCCAACACATACTGTAGATATCCTAATCCTTCTTTTGATTGCATTTTTCCCTTTGCTGTCAGAGTGCAGTTCAGTAATCAGAACAGCATTCTCCTTGACAATGATTTCCAGAACTAAATCCCCCTACATAGTAACACGCTGAGTAGGAAGTGGTTGTTTTTGTGACCTTCTCAAGACAACCACAGGCATTGTGTCTGGATTCAGTCCAGGCCACAAAATGCCATTATTATGCAAGTCAGTGCTGTATGCTGGGGGCTTCTTTAGAAAAAAATAAAAAATAAAATAATAATAACAATAATAATAATAATAATAATAATAATAATAATAATAATAATAATAATAATAAATTATAAATAAAACAGAACCCCCGCTCTCTTTTAGTAACCGAGAGGATTCCAAACTTACATGGGCCTTTTAACTTTTTTGTGCAGCAGACCTGAAGAGAATTAATAGGCCACTGTGCCTGATGTCAAAAGAAAATGTTAAGGCACACCAAAAGCAAAAAGCAAATTAAATTTACAATATTCTACTTTCAAACTCATAAATGACTTCTGGTGCAGCATGTCTGAGTTACAAGCACATTCAGCATGCTGGTGACTATCCAAAGAATGGAGCCTAGGAATTCCACAGGCTGGCTTCTGAGATAAGAGGTTCCCTCACAATCAACACAGGAGTCACATTTTCCATTTGGGTGTTGCCTCCATGACCTGGCCTGGGAACTCATAGCTGTTGTACTTTGGAGTGCTCATTGCTGGCAGAAAGACAAGGGAAAACATTAAAGTACCTTCTGGCTTCATTTTCCCTTTAGTTTGCTTGTGTTTGTACTGTCAAGGTGATTCCACAGACTCAGCAGTGTCACAGACAATGTGTTTGGATTGCACGAAGCGTGCAGAATTTATGAGACACTAGTTTCCTCTTTCCATTGTGAAAGGAGCATCAGCGACAAACACAGGGACTGGTGATTCACCTCCCCCAAAGGATGTATGTGTTTATGTATTTAAGTGAGAAATAGGATAAATAAATACAATTGTCATTCATAACAAGATGTTTAACTGCAACTCCCTCAGTGTCATGAAAGATGCTGGCGTCACATTAGCGGGGTACCAAAATTGCAAAGCCGTAGATGCTATCCAAGTTAAATCAACCAAAACGAGGAACTTCCAACCAACTCTTCCAGGGGATATTCAGGGTTACACTCGTCTCTCTAACATGTCACTAGTGAATACAAATTAAACTTTCTCACTAAAACAAGCTGACTCCAGGGGGTCCGCAAAATTCTCCCAAAAAATGTGGTTACTCAGTTCTTGAAAAAAAACATTTTTACAATCACACGTTGTGCTACTACTAAGCAACACAATAAACAGCTTTAATCATGTGATATATAATTATAAGATGTGTATGTAGTCTGCATTTTCCCCTTTATCTGTTTTCTTTTATTACGGGTGTGTTTATAAATTAATAAATATTACAGAACCCTTTTATGCAATACCAAGCATCACCTTCAAAGCTGCCATTAACTGAAACAGCTTTCTAATGTGAAATATGTACTAACTAAATAACTTACACATTATGAAGGCACATTGACTTTTATAGCCAGCATTGCGTTACAAAAGGATAGATTCATTTGCTACACGAGGCAACGGCTGCGGGGACCAGGACTGGCATTTACATTTACTGGATCCGAGGATGACCCAAGCCCCAGTGCATTATTTGTCAGCAGGTTTTGTCAAACAAAACTCTTAAACCTGCAAAACTGCAACGTCATGTATCTACAAAGCATTCAAAACGTGAAAAAAATTAACTTTGCCATCAGCAGCTTTCAATGTGCAAAATGACAACATTCCTTGTTGACCAGGTAGTGAAGATTGAAGCCCAGGAATCTCATTAAGTTAGGTACATTATATGAATACTTTACTTGTACATATGCACATAAAAATTTGCTTCAAAATGCTGATGTGAAAAAACAGTGGTCAGTGGGGAAAAAGTTGGTCCCTACATTGAAAAAGGCTGGAAGCCACTGCTCTAGAATGAACAAAATCAGACATTTGAATTAGATATAATGCTACTTTATTTTAAACTTACACATCACTATGTCTTGTTGATTGTGCCTCCAAGTATCCACAATATAAAGTCAGAGCATCAAAGTACGAGCTGAACATTTTGTGCTTTCACATAAAAGTAAAAAAAAAACATTCCTCACCTTTACTATGGTCCTGCTTACAGATTGTGCATCTACCCTGTTCACAAACCCATTATTAAAAATTCATATAATAAATGAAAAAATAAAAACTATTTGGTCACTGGGTAGCACACCCATAATAAACTCTAAGAAACCTTTAGACAATACATAAAATACTCCGACATGTGAAAAGTCGTTGGCCGTCAGCCCAGGCAGCTCTTTATCATTCTCAGGTCACTGGAACCTCTCCTATACTGTGCAAAGCACTTTGTTATAGGAAAAAGTGGTTAACAGACAGGCAGAACTACACCGCAGACTAAATAGGAAAGGAAAACATTCTT
This sequence comes from Acipenser ruthenus, assembly GCF_902713425.1. Classification (NCBI taxonomy): domain Eukaryota; kingdom Metazoa; phylum Chordata; class Actinopteri; order Acipenseriformes; family Acipenseridae; genus Acipenser; species Acipenser ruthenus. The sequence continues at coordinate 7,177,770 of NC_081210.1, forward strand.
CCACGGTGCAGCCCGTTGCTTTAAAAAAAGGAGCCTACATTGATTTTTTGCAGTCAAGAAAGCATTTGCAGGGTTTAATTCCCCGCTTGGTTGAATTACATTAGGTTTTGCCATCCTCGCTGCCCATGGGGGCCTGTTGACAGTGTTTTTGTGTTGTAGCAGCAAATAGTACAATACGAAATTCATTCCAGCATGTTGGCATTTACTTACTTAAAGGAAACTGCAGTACTGTATACTGCACTGCATCTCCCATACCAAAGGTCACTACAGTAAGTGTAAAAAGAGCTCTTTATCTATCTTAGCAGTCAGGTAGAAATCTGCGCAAGGTGTAAACATATCAAACACACAATTTTGTGGTCAGGGGGGACCATAAAAATTCCAGTATAATAAAGAAGCACTTCCACATTCGACTAAAAGGCAGCTGATAAAGCTGCTATACTACAGAATAAACTTGACTGCAGCATTCCACAACTCCAAGTAGCTAAAGGCACTATACTGAATGCTGTCATGGGTGTGTAGTGCGTTGCATGGAGTACTACTCCTCCTACAACAGAGTGCTCTGAATGTTAGATCCCTCTCAATTTAACAAGGGGGGGAGGCTCAAGACCCAGCCTCATCTCTCATCGACTCTGTCAGGAGAGAGTAGAACCCCTAGGTCAAATCATACTCCTAAACCCCCATCTCCTCATTGCCCTGCCTAGTCAATGTACAGAGGTTTCAGAAAAAAAAAAATTGTCAAAGAAGGATGTTTTACCAGCAACAGGTCATCACTTAGGACCTCAGTTTTCTCTGCCCTGTAAAAATAAAATAAAAGAGAGATTAGTGATTCAATAAGATGTGGTGCATTTCACATACAGTAGTTAATTTTAGTTAAAGGACCATTATCCATCCTGAGTTCATTGGAGTGTGGGAGTGGAACAATCGTATATTAAAAGTGTATCATTGGGCACAAGTTGCTTGTTTATACACTTATTTCTAGGCTTCCAAAATAAGACTACTTAGCCAAAACATCAGCTGTGTTACAGGGGTTGCATTTACTGAATAATAGCATGGGTCTGGATAATATATATATGTATTTATTTATGAAGAATGTTCCTGAATATAAAAACAAATGTTAAGCACTGTGATGTTGTAAGTCACATGTCGAAAAACCCAGAAATGACTGTACTGGACAGCAGATTTATTGGTTTATGTTAAAAAAAAATAATAATAATTAAAAAAAAAAACGAACAAGGTCAAGCCCACCTGTTCAGGAAGGTGCCGTTTTAAAATGCTCCTCCTCACAGTGCCCAAGTATAAAACAGGGTCTGTTAAACACAGTCTCATATGACATAGAACTCTGGTCTGTAAATAGAAGTCTGCAGTCAGGCAATGGGAGAATCCCAGGGTCAGACAGATTTCATTTCTAAGCACACAGTGAAACATGCAAACCACAGAACACTCGCACTTGCAGGACTGCGTTTCAGAAGCTGGAATTCGATCTGTAAAAATAGCCCATTACAGCATCACTTGTTCTGGCTAGGCAGTATTTAGGAAGCATGCGGTCGATATAGAATTACACCTCTGTAGGGCCAAATGATCTACTGACGATTGTAGAACATTTCCACTTATGAAAGTCACTTAACTAGGGTCTTTTCTAACTTAGCGAAGTACAGTATTTAAGCACCTTCATTGCTGGTACACTAATGGTTTAAGAATACTGTGCTACAAGGTAGTCACAGTGTACTGGAATGCCAAGACACAGAGATTCAATAGTGTTGGTCAACCGTGTTAGCCAATGTGTTAGAAAGCCACTGGCTATGGAAGAGTTAAGAAGTGTGTTTACATCGGTATGTGGTATAAACCAGATTGGATTTCAGGCAGAAAACTGATAAACAGGCCCTGCGCAAATGCTGATTCAGCCAGCAATTAGGGGTCTGCAATAAAACAGCATGGACCTTTACTTCAAGGACCAAAGTCAACCCAGCTGCTTTTTATGAGGAGTGCCCGAAGCAATGGCATTCAGTGTAGAAGTCAACCACTCTGGCTGCATTCAGTGCAATGGGGTCGTGTGAGTACATAGGCGCTAAACAGAGTCACCCTTTCCTCCCACAACATTTGGAGATGACTTGTACCTGTTAATAAGGTTTTAATACTGTATCCATAGAACACAAGTCTTTTCAGACAGCTACACTATCTCTGTGGTGAACACAGGGCTTTACTGAGTCATGGACTTGCTTGATAAAAAGAGTACAGTGTGAAAGTAGTTCTGTCAGAAAGCATTATATATATATATATATATATATATATATATATATATATATATTTTTTTTTTTTTTTTTTAATATCCTGTTACACCCAAAAACCATTATAAAAGTTGCCAATACAGTGTACAACAAATTTATTTAGTATAGTTTGTAAGTCATGGGAAAAGGGGAACCATATATCTGACACGAGAGAAATCTTGACCCTCAGACTAAAACCAGCCTTGGTTTATCGTCTGTATCCAGTAATATAGCTTTAATATCGTCTTAAAATATCAGCATAAGAACAGGTGGCAGGGGGTTAATCTTGGACTGACCTTGCTATATGGAAGCTATACTTACTTGGACATGTTAAGGGGGTGACTGCATGAGATGGGCTCATTACTAAAGTTACAGGATCACATAACAACCAGTTCGGGCAAATTTTCTGCAGACAGAAAGAACTACTGGCCTGAGACCTGCCTAATTCAGTGCATGACAAGGAACAACTGTCTGAACTGCAGGTGAATTAAACGCGAAGCTCCAGTCACGTGACAGCAGTAAAATAGTTTAGAGAAAGCCTTTGAACACGGAGAGCCTTCATTGGGAAAGGGGAAGGCGACATTTGGGATAGGATTGAATGGTACAATCTGTTTTAGCAGTGAATTATTAAGAATGTCCAGAGTAGTACAGTTTGGCAAATTTTCAACACAGTTTATAAAGTAGGTTAGGAGAAAACACTGGAAAACAAACAAAAAAAAAACATATGACCTTTCACAGTAATAGGGTTTTGTGATTTACATACATTTTAGGAAGCAACTAGTTTCTGGTTTAAAAAAAAAAATCCTAAAAGCAGAACTGACATTTTTTTTAAAGAGATGAAGTAGAATAACCAGACTACTCTGGTACACGCCTCTCGCTTCTTCCTCAGCAACATACGCAGAATTCGCCCCTTCCGCACCGACTACTCCACACAGCTCCTAGTTCAAGGCCCTGGTACTGTCCAGCCTTAACTACTGCAACTCCCTCCCAGCCAGCCTCCCTGCCTCTGCCATCTGTTCGCTCCAGCTCATCCAAAACTTGCCTTGTCTTTTCCCTTCCTCGTTTCTCCCACGTTACACTGCTGCTACGCTCTCTGCACTGGCTCCCTATCGCTGCTTGCATCTATACTTGCATCAGCTTGTACTTGCACTGAACTGCTCCATATCTTGCCGTATTCTACTACTGCTCTTAATTAGAACTACTTCCTGTATCTTGTATTTGATTTTACTCTTAAAGGTATCCGTATTCACGTTTTTTGTAATTGCTCTTTTTCGATATCATTCTCATCCATTCATCGTACTTACTACATGCTCATACTGGACTTTATATATGGACTCATATAAGCAAATATTTTTAATATAAGTAACTGCTCTTAGTCAAACCCACTCTTACATGTAATTATTTACTGTTTTCTCTATTTTTTGCTTGCTTGAATTTGATCTTTTGCTACTGATTTTATTGTACTTTACAATTGCTCTTATCTGAAATGTGATACTTTACATTGTGATATTTTTTAATGTGATACTTTGTACTGTGATATTTTGTAACAACTGTAAGTCACCCTGGATAAGGGTGTCTGCTAATAAATACATAAAGAATAATAATAATAATAATAATAATAATAATAATAATAATAATAATAATAATAATAATAATAATAAAAGAGAAAACAGAACGAAAGACATGACAAATCAACCTCCCAATCTAGTAAGGATAACACAAGAGGCAACATCACCCTGTGCTGAATGTTGTAATCGGTCCCAGCGTCTTAAAAGTAATTATCCAAATGAAAAACAGGCCAGATGGCATCTCCAGCAATAAAGAATAATGCACAGTGAAAGGCGATACATTTAAAAGCAGCAATCCAGTTTTATTTTTTTTTTATGCTATTTTTGATCAGGCAAGATTTCAACATCCACTTGGACCTACTGTAACAAGCGATTAAAGTCAGTTCAGATAAATGGTATTCTATTGTTGCCTGGCTCTGGTAGGAAGGTGTTACTAATAGCAATAATAACAACAAAAACAGCTTAGGAATCCAAGCACAGTAAATAGTCTGCAGTAAAGTGGTCCAGATGCTTGGGAGTGATCCATCTCACTTTGCTGTCAAGACACCAGATTCACTGTTCTCTCTCACAGACACAAACCACACTGGTCCGAAAGAACGTGATCCATTTAAAAAAAAGAGAGTGAGAGAGAGAGAAACAAAGATCAATCTTTGTTTTGCGTCACATCATTGTCTCGACAGGCGTCTGTCACTTCTTCCTCTGAACGTACCAACAGTGCACTGAAGGTTCTGACTTGAACTTGTACTAGTAAGAGTAGAAAAAACACACCTGTTAAATAGTATTATTATTATTATTATTATTATTATTATTATTATTATTATTATTATTATTAATTAGTCATTTTGCAGTGAGCTATGCATCCACAACTGCTGCAGAGTCACTTACAATAGGACCTTGGTTTTATGTCTATATTAGCACCTGTGGTTAAAAAAAAAAAAAGGAGAAGATGACTGAAGCCCTTATATCTTTATATTCACTTGAAGTATGCTGAAGGCTCTGGTTAGGCTTACATCATTCAATTTCAATCAAGATGGCCACTTCTTTGATCAATGCAAAGCATTTACATTTAAAACACCCTGGAAAGATACCAGTGTACAAATAAAAATCAAACGACCATCATGATTTCACGAGCGGTTATAAAGTTAAGTGAACATTTCTGACATCTGTGTTTACTGTACAGACATGCAGATCTATTTTAGCATTCACTATATCCATTTCCTTTGGTAAGGAGTAAATAGTGGTAAACTTTCACTAGAATTCAGCCCACATTCTTCAGGAGGCCACTGGCTGCCCTTTGTACAATTCTTCAGTAAACAGAATGCTGTCCCTAATGAAGAAACATTTAGATAAACTATGAAATAAGAAATATTCTAATGTACTTGATGAAAACATCCTTGTGCACTTAGTTTAAAAAGTGGTTAAGGTGTAAAGGCTTTACTGACTCTTTAATCTTCATCAGGATTCTGCATTAGCACAATTAAGGCCCACTCACTTTGTTACTATGTACAGCTATGGCCAAAAGTTTTGCATCACCTAGTATTTTAGGATTGAGACATAATCGAAAAAATAAAATAACAATGTGAACATAATTCCGATATTTTATTTGGATTGTTGGATTTCAAAATGTCAGTTTTTTGCCAAGTATATAGAAAACCACAAAGCAGTATGTAATTCAATATGTTAACGTAACATTATTCAGCAGGTTTCATCCGACTTCATGAAGCACGATGAGTTAATTCTACAGGTTGATGCAAAACTTTTGGCCATAGCTGTATAGTAACTGTAGTTTCCTTATGTGTGTGAATTCCTGTTTCCTCCACACTGTCAGCTTGTCTCCCAGTACTAAACACATGGTTTGGCTCCTTTTTCAGGTGTGGAATTCATTCCTGTGCTACAACATGCACTTCCTGTTCTCAACATTCCGCAGGGTTTGTTATGGGAACAGGTCGACTCCAGTCAAACAGGCCATGGCTGGAAGGGAGCTGCGATGTATCTCTCAACAGGATAGTTTCAAGAGGAGGACAGGGTGGGGCACAATCCACAGATCCTCTTTTTTATCTTTCAGCTGCCTCAGGTTACAGTTCCTGCTCACAGTGCCGTTAGAGAAACAACACAAATACAAAACCACAACTGTTCCGGAATGAAGCTTTTGTGCGAATTCGAGAACTTAAAGTGCACTGCATATTGTGAAGTGTACTGTACTGCAACAAGGCTGGAAGTGGGATCAGTATTCAAGTTTACAAGCGCAGTACTGTAGCAGCTCTTGCTTCTTGTTTCCCAGGCCCTTGGCTCATCTGGCTTAGCAACAACAGAGGGTTTGTGAAGGCCGGATCATTTCCTTTCCCCACAGCCACAAGCAGTATGACGCTCCCAACAAACACAACACCACACAGAGTGTGGTGAGGTCAGTTCTCAGCAAGAGAAGGATTACAGAATACACTGGTGGGCTGTGATGTGGGTCTTTTTCCACAAAGCTCCGGGATTCCGGGGGATTGACGGATCTCTAGGTCATTATTCTTAGTCATGCTGCTGTTGACACACCACCCCCTCCTTACGCATGCTGACATCACAGACTGCTTTCGTGACAGAGCTAAAAACAGAACCCTTAGTCATTCAGGAGGTGGGAATCTGTTTGGGAGAGAGGTTTGCTGCTTCATTGGAGTGTTAATACAGCACTGTAAGCAGGGAGGTACATGTAGACAAGGGAGGCAGGACAAGGAATGCCTGTTCCATTACCAAATGTTACAAATAAAGTCCTTTTTAGCTAAATGAACTTGAGCATGATTCATCCCTAATGTTAACTGCCCATGCATTTACTTATTGCGTCCAGAAAGGTGATGTTTATACGTCAGGAAGCACATTCCTCTGTGCGCTTCTATGGTAATGATACAGCTCTCGATTGCTCAATTCATAACGATATAGTGCAAGTCTGCTTGGGGGGGACACAACTTTTAAACATCACAAACTTGCAATATGCTGTGCAATACATATCAGCAAACACAAACAAGGCCTGATTACTGTACAGACAGGCTTTGTATTATTTAACTATGGTCATGCTCTCTGACACTGTTACATACACGTATTGAATCATCAAATAAATGTAGTAGGCATCTTAGTACATGTAATGCCGAGCATTTGAGAGATAGTAGTATTCTACATTAAAACTATATAATTAAAATCTAAGTATTGATGCATTATTTAAATGTAATAACACATTCTATTTGCATTATTAATTACAGTTTTAGATTTATTTTTTTCACAGCACTAGGTGGCTGCATCCCTATTGACTTCATTAAATGCCACCAGGGAGGACTTGCTGTGATGATTGCGGTCGCCTGACTCCAAGCTGCCCTCCATTACCAGCTCTGGCTCAGTATGACAGAAAGCAGTGGAGCTAGAACTGTACCAGGGCAGTGTGATTGTGTGCATCCTAATTGACAGTATCCTTCTCTAGATACTCTCTCAGCTCTGCCCCGTGTCACAGGGGCAGTGTGTCCTTGAAGGTTGCAAGGGAGGTGAGCATTTCCCCTGAAGGCTGGAATGGAAAATCACTTTTCTAGGATGTCTGGCCCACAGATACCGAATATGACCTTCAGCCCTGACAAGGTTTGAAAATGTAAGCATTTTCCTAAGCCAACCCAAAGACCAGAAAAACACCACGCCCATACAGAGTTAAGTATTGTATGTACATTAGGAAAAATTAAATGCAGGATATTCCTGTAGTCTTATAATGACCCAGGCAGGATTAGAAAAGATATATCGCCATACTTGCACTTTTATAAAGGTAAGAGGCTGTCTATTTACAACTCCAGTGAGTGAGCAGAGTTTAACATTTCAACCAAAAGCTCTTTTTAAAAAAAAAAAAAAAACAAACAAAAAAAAAAACTAACGACTGGTGGGTCAATGATTACAGTATAGCAGTAATCATTATTGTTATCAAAAGCTTTCAATGCATAAACAGACATGCTTAACCTTCCACACATACTAACAAACTCATGGCGGTTATGTTGCCCATAAAAAACAAAAAACATGTATGGCTTCCAAAAATAAAATCTGCACTACACACTCTGGCAATAGTAAGCAGACAGCTGTGTTTAATATAACCTCAGAGCCTCACCCCATCGCAGAAGAAGAATTTCTTCATGGCTTATGTGAAGGAAAACCTCAGAGCCAAATCCTATATTCGGTGAGGTTATCTGTCCAACATGAAGATCTCTGGGGGAGCAGCAACAGCATAGCTGTGGTGTGAATGACTACTGTAAGGACATCCCACATTACAGTGAATAATCCTCAACACACAGTTCAGCCAAAATCACATACTTTACCAATAGCATTTTACATGGTTTTGTTACGAAATACATAAAAATGTTGCAAAATGAAAAACACATTTCTGAGAAATGTAACCAAGGACCTTATTAAAGCATTTACGGAATATCAACCAATACCAGAACACAATATTAAAGTATATTTGATCATTTTATTAAAAACATGTACTATAATTATGCAGTTGTACTGTCTTCGACATCTTTCTTTATAAATCTGGATTTTAAATTTGAATAAAACCTAGTTCATTTTGCACTGAAACTGTACACAAAACAGGAGTGAATTCATTTGAAGAAAAAAACTAGACTTGCAACTACAGATTTTTAAAACAAGGTATTTTACAAAAAAACGGCTGTATGCACTGTGTGTGTCTCTCTCTCCCTCCCATGACTGGTTACTGAGACATAATGGTAAGGCTCTTGTAACTTAATGTCAAGGAGGATTGTACAGAATGTTCTACCACGTGTACTTAGATTTAAAATCCACAGTCCACTGAATGGATTCCGATGTATTTCTAAGTGTTACTATAAACAGCCACACATGATTCAAGCACAAGTTAATTCTGTCATAACATCTGCAACATGTGTTGCGATTCCCATCTCACAGCCTCTTTTTCATACAAATCACTGCACACACAGAGACAGCTTGCCAGTCGGTCTCTGTAAACATGCTATCTGTAGCTGTGCAACTGCAATAACCTTGAAGAAGCAAACACACTGCAAAAGGCACCAGCGGTTTCCATTCTGCAGCTAGTCAGTCCATGAAACCTTCAAAACGTGTTAAAAATGTTCAAAATTGATGTTGCAGCCTAGCAGAACAGTGATACAGTAATCACTTCAGAGGATGCGAGGCATGCATTTTACATTTTACACTGCTAACCCTTACCTGATTTCAGAAGTATCAGGTCTATTTGTGCAGTGCAGTTTAGACTTGTTCTCTTCGGCAGTCAGTGTCGACAGCAGCTGTTTCTAGTAACAGCCATAATATCCTAAGCTTCTCTTAAGATATTAAAGTTTCACAGGCATGTAGAGACAGAACAGTTTAGCTTACCTCATCACACACCACTGTGAATGCCTCTAACGCCTCAAAGGCCATTTGATTAGTCATGCACCACAACAATGAGAGAGCTGTGGTTTAAAAGTACAAAAATGCTTGAGACGAACACAAAAAAAAGACAATATTCGTTGTGCAGGGAATGCAGTTCGCATTGAAAAGTGATAAGGCGAGTAATCGGGGAATTAAGCCTACGAAGCCTAACGTGTACTGTGTTCTTAAACCAGAGCGCTTGAAAGGAAGAAGCGTCTGTGTCAACAACAGAGTGCAATCTCTGTACTGGCATTTCACAGTGCTTTATAACAGACACAATCAACAGCTCTCCTTAGCTTCAGCGACGCACTTAAAGTTACATTCTGTATCGGGACAACAGTGTTAATATGACGTTCCCTACTATTTTTTTTTATTTTTTATTTTTTTATTGAGAGACACTGGGGATGTGCAAAACGCATGTTTATTTTCTCTAGCCGCGCAGTCCAAACCACAACTCCTATAAATTCAGATTGTAGCAAAGGACGTCAATTTCATGGTGTATCGACGCAACAGTACAAACCAGGTAGAGCATGTGAACATTTTAAATTGCAGTACTGCATACAGAAAAAGTTAGAGTGATTTGTACACTTACATATATAATGGGTGCCAGCCAATACTAATTAGCATTTCTGTGACCTAAATTTGTGATTAAAGATGTAAAGTACTGCTGAAAATACAGTACAACCATGCCAGCTGCACTAACATCAAGCAGGACAGGAAACCACCTAGGTCTGAAGTACAAACATTGTGGTAATTCTGAAAACGCTATGTCCTCTGTGCATTCTGATTACACTGCTATTAACCATGAGAGCATCACTTTATTGCACTTCAAAGCAACACAGAGAGGAGTCAAAGGTAATTGTTTGCAGCACAGAGAAGAGTCAAAGGTAATTGTTTGCAGCACAGAGAAGAGTCAAAGGTAATTGTTTGCAGCAAACAAAAAGAAAACTCTGATTGGATTTCCGCTTCGCATGTCAATTGAAACAACTGTTTTCATAGTGCAGTGCCAATATCTGCCAGGTAAACAACACCTTATTATAATATTTTTTTTTTAGTATTAACAGCGTTCTATGTCCAGAGCCTTTTTTTTTTTTCTCCAGTGCTAAATAGAACTTGTTTTTGTAATTCCGTACATTGAAAAGAACAGCATAAATCCTAGATTTCTCAAGCCTTTAAGACAGAACGTGCTGTAGAAGTTACTGCACAGAACTGCACTGCAGCATTAGCAAGTCCCCAGGTGCCATCTGACCACACGCTGTGCCAATTCCGAGTAGATTCTTCTGCCAGGGAGCCGATTTTCATAAGCAGCAGCTGAAAACAACTTAAAACAAACTGAGAAAGACTCCGGGCAAGATCAATACAAGATAAATGGATGAAAGCAGATAACATGAATTATTCAGCAGTTCAATAGCAAAATATTACTGGATGCACAGTTTGCAGACCTAAAGCAACTAAACCTAAGAACCATCAAACTTGTTGTGGGTTCACACAGGCTTAGCACAATACTGTACTAACATTGGTCACTGAAGTCCCTTTTTTAACATTAACATTACCACAGATTGGTTCAGGCTTGCCAATACCAAAGGATTTCTAAACTTGGGTACTGCTTACTTATATAGAACAAACACACAAGCATGGACCATAATGCAAATAGAAGAATCATAATGCAAATACTGTAAAAGAATCCCAATGTAACGTAACTACAATTTATAATAGGAGAAGGAGTGGGTAGTGCAGACACTGGGCTGCTCAGACTGATTTAACACCTTTGCACTGCAAAATACATTACCCACTGACTGTTTCAAGTAGGAACTCTGTTCATTCACAGCAGCCCACAGACTGACAGTGGAACAAGCAAAGGCACTGGGGTTGTAAAATCCTGGGTTTTGATATTTATACAGGAGTGTGTAAACAAATGGGACAGTCGACTGGTCCAGTTGAGGGCACAGAAGGGCAAACAATAGAAGAATGTTGTAAACAAACGCCAAGGAACAACAGCACCATACACCTCTAAACACAACCCTCAGCAGAGATGACATGCTTTTTGAGGCAAAGGATGTGAGTGAGACAAGTGAAACAGTATACATCTAGTATCATTAAAGATCGCTGTTGGAGAGGTGTGTCTATATTTAGTACAGTTAAGCTTCTTTGCTTCTTGGCGCTGTAAGTGTGAAAAAATAGAGCTTTGTTTCTCAAGGTTAGAACTTTGTGCACTTTCCTCCCACTAGCTCATTACAGCTTCACAGAATTTATTAATATCTTGACTGTAAAGATGGATTGTGTGTTCAAGTAAACTATAACGCTTTAAACTTTGGTATAATGCTTTGTTAAAAATATAAATACACTTTCATGTAAAGCATCACACATCCTATTAGCCTGTACTGACAAATGCTAAGGAGGAAGATAAACAAACAAGCTGACACATAAAACTAAGCACGGTTCATTATCAAAATAGTTTGGGTTAATATAATCTCTCTTTGAAAAGTTCCCCAAACAGATATATTTTTGTGGTTGTTTGATATTATAATACATAATACAACAGCATGCATTGAAGCAATATAATTATTTCCAACTGTATAGTTAGTACACTTATCTGAATTAAACAAAACAAAAAAGATACCTTGCTTGGTTACTCCAAAATACTATAAAAAATTAAGAAGTAGCAGCTTTGCTCAATTCACTCTTTATGGTGACAGTATTTATTATTTGGCTTCAACGTGGTAGGAAAATTCAATTCAGATCATAAAAAAAGTGTTATATTTAGAATATCTTCGAGCACAAACAGTTCAGTTTTATCTCCTGTTTGACAAGAGAAGTCCTTCTCTCTATCCTTTCTTCCTCTGTTGTGGATCAGAATGTCTTCTGTCTTGGGTTCCAAAATCCCAATTTTGCCTCGCTGCACTGCGGTCTCAAGTCATATATAAACAAGAAATGAAACTTCACTGTTCTACAAAGCCAAATCATCTCCTTAAGCAAAAGTAAAAGTTTGTTTTTTTTTCTGCCAACTTTAATTGAAGAAATATACAAGACATGAATCTGTTAGGATGTAAGAATGTTATCCAGTGCAAATGTGGTACAAAACCCGTTAAATTACAATGATGCTTTCTTCTTAAAAGCACAGCGTGCCAGTAAATGTATAATTCTGCAATTTTGAATCTCTGGGATACAAGTTGTAGATCCTGCAAGTTCTACTCCTTTTCACTCAGTATCCTCTATTTATTTGCACAAGGATCCAGTTTAAATATCTGGAGCAAATCCAGTGTTTGATTAATAACTTCAGCAGGCTGAACTCCTGATTTCCTTTTTGTGCCATGTTTATAATAGTGGGCCTGGCCTCCTTTGTGCACACCATTAAAGAATTGTAAGACAATTCAGGCTGAAGTTGGCTTGTGCATTTTGTTGCATTAACATATGGCTTTGTTGGTTGAACCTAGCTACAGCTGTATGTTAATGCAACACAACACACGCCCTGTTGTGTGTTATCCCTTGCTACAAGCTGCTGTGCTAAGATATTCTCCATGTTTTCTTCCTGCTCACATTTTGGGTTTGCAATGGGATCTATAAACCACGTTGCCGCTTTCTTTTACATTTTATTATGTAATCTTTCCACGGACCACCTGAAGGGAGCTGGCAGACCGCCACCGGACCACAGAATGACAACCACTGCTCTACTCTAAGACACAAAACAATCTAGGAGGAACCTGCTGCAGATTCTGAGAGCTGTGAGAGAACAGGCATAGAACCACTGCCTTAACGGCGTGCCAGAATTACACATGCCAAGATTCTGGGAACTTACTTCACAGATATGTGACTTTACAAGACAAAAGAAAACTTGTTTCTACAGTGCAGCGCCAGAACAAACACAGTTTGCTTGTCCCTCCTACTGTTTTTTATGTTATTTTGTATTCATTTTTGTAGGACTCTATTCTGAATCTGAACAACATACTGTGCACAAAGAAAAAAAAAAACGTGCTCATTTTTGCATAAATGAGAAGCCCTTGTACACCACATTAATACAGTAAGCATATCGCATTCAGGATATGTATACTATAATTTAATCAAAGTTGCATTTTCCTGTCGATATGGCAGCCACGTGGTTAATACTGTAGGTGCATCCAAGACTACACTAGTTACTAATGTTTCATTTGTCTCCTAGTGAATAAAAGCCCATGTACAGTACATTGCTGCACGTAGTATTACTGCATGTTCAAATTATGGTAATGAAATTTAGCAATCCAGGTCACAACTCTTTTACACGTCACCTAATGGGCTTTTATAAACAAATTGCTGGAGAGCTGCCAACCACTATGAGAGCCCCACTCTTCTCTGCTTCTTTGAGGTCTGGATCTGTGCTTCATTGGAACTGCTTAACTCCTTAACATATCAATGCAATGGAGAACTACAAACATAAAGCAAACGGGGCATAACTCAGTGTTTTTGTGATACTGACTATAGCAATCTACGACGCAGCTGCTCCGAGCTGAATGCCTGGTATTCAGTGGGATAAGCATCTCGCTTTTTAAACCTTTAGCCTGCACTTACTGTGGTGTTGTAAAGCCTGCATCAGCATCTTATAATCAAAAGCAAACTGATAATGACACAAAACTACCACAAACTAACTAGGGTTTATTGTATGTAGTTTTGCAACAGCACCAATTAGGTTTCCTTGATGCCTACTGCAGCTGGCCTCACATTCCCAGCAGTCTTTGGGATTATACAGAGCCTAATGAAGTGTCAAGCTGGAATTCCTCTCATACCAATGGAATTTTAAACAGAACATATGCGCTGCACTATGGCTTTTTTGCCCTCCAATCACTGATCATGGTACTAAGCTAACATTGAGCTGCAACTGCAATTGATCAAGAGACTTCTGTATCGTCACAGAAGTTACAAGCTGCTGGCATTCTTGTCAAATCAATGTTCATACCCTTCCAAAGTAAAATAATATGGGTAGAAATGTAATGTTCTAGCAAGGTCATGATCTTTCATAGCCCCTTGGTGACCTTTATTGACATGTACTTTGGACCATGGTTTTATACAGCACTAGGCCTTCAGAAAGCTGATACCACACTATTTAATAGCAACCAAGCATAACTAGCCAGGAATGACCTCTCAGTGACAAAGCTTGATAATACACAGTTCATTTTTCCAAATGCCTGCTGGTGCATTACAAATTTAAAACAATGCCAGGCTTAAACATACAGGTGAAATGTAGCATCAACGAAAGCTGTTGAAACTTTTTTTTTCTTTTAATCTTTATTAAAATCCGTAATCTGTGAAGGACTGCAATCATTATCTAAATTATAGTCATGTGTTGCTATTCCATGAAAATAAGCAACATTTTCCTAAGGACGTGAAACAATGGGTTCTTTTTGTCAGCGAATTTGCCCTACATGTATTGTGCGGACCACTTCCTTTGACAGCGCGTTCTGATTAAAATGTATCCTTCTGAGACGTCCACTCTTTGAAGGGCTGCTGGCAGGGCACCAATGCTCTGTGGTACTGGGAGCGATGTTGCAGCCAGAGTAGGAGATAAGAAGGATCTTTATGGCGTCAGGGTAATGGCACAAGCAGCATCCGTCACACTCAATTACTGTAACGAAGCAGTAAATTACAAGTGTAGACAGGCACTCTGTAATTTACAGAGTCTAATTTATACTGCATTAGCATTGATCTAGGTGCTGTGCTATACTATGGTTGTTTGAAGATAAGCTTAACCCGGTCAGGCTTGACGCTAAATATCTGCAGTCCAATCTAGACTGTAGGTAATGGAAGCCTGCAGTACACAATAATACCTTTCACCCTATAAGCAGGATTCAATGTACTGTAGGAGTTTGTAATTTCTTCTACTATTTGACCTTAAAGAAAACAGCATTCATATTTTGAAAGTGTTACCTTTTATTTGAAAGTGTCTTATGAACAGCTATTTCCTGAAAGGAGAATTCCACGTAAATGATATAAAACTGAGAACAGCTTTATCGTGCTTAAAAGGGCATGCATAGTGGTACTTTATTCGCTGGACTTTTAGTTTAAAAACAGAACCTAACACACATTTTATAAAGCATTTTGATTCTGTTAAGAACCAGCACACAATAGAACAGAAGGTACAAATGCTACAAAACGGTGAAAGAACAACTGAAATAACCTCCAAGAGGCAAACACCAACTAGTCTATTTTTAAACACTTCGGCTTCTGTCTGAATCCCTGCAGCAGTACTCAGTTGCTTTGTTGTAAGGAAATGACTCTCATATGGGTGTTTCCAGGTCTTATTTAGGCAACCAAAATTACAGCTCACCAATCATAAACGTAGCTCACAATTTTGCAAAGAAATTCTACAGCTAACTTTGCAAAGGAGGAGGAAGTCAGAACAGTCTGTAGGTGCTCGACAGGTACAGCTGTCTGCTTGTAACAGATACACAAACAAATTCACAGTTATTATGACTAAGCCTTTAGTCTTGATCACGTGATAACCTAAATGTTTTTTTGTTTTGCAGAATCATAGCATGACCATATAAGGAACAACAGACGTTAAATACAGTACAGTAAATACATTCTTAGAACAGACTGCCAGTCAAACTAAAGTGACAAACTGTAAATGATTGTGTGAACGACTACAGCGTCCCCTGAGAAACCACTAAAAACAGTGTTATAACTTTTTAAAGTGGATTGCAGCTACTCCTGGTCTAAAAGTGACCTGTGATTCATTTTGTGCTTTCTGTACTCAGTGTTAGTACTAACTCTGGGCTTGTAAAATTCCACCCTTACTGCAGTAGAGCTACATACTTTAATTACTCTTCAAAATTGCAGGAATCGCAAACAATTATTTACAGAAAACTTTACAACGAGGCCCTGCTCTTCAAACTGCAATGGCAAAGCAGGTCAGGGGGGAGTCTGTTATAAACATTACAGTGCACCAAACTGATTTACTGTTTGAAAAATATAACCAGGAAATGATCTCAAGGTCAACCTTTCTCTTACAGCGAGTTGCGTTTGAATGTATTTTCAGCGGGGAATAGGGAATCAAAGCAGGACAGAATTTGGACTTGAAATGGAATTTTACTATGTGGAATGTGGAATGTTGTTCTCCATTCTAATTCAGATCACAGTGCTACAGTAGTTCTTCTCCTCCCACCGGCCTCGTTTTTCTTCCAAGGGATATTTCCCACTGAAATACTGTTCTTGGACTGGACATGGAACCAGGAGACTCTCTGCTCTCTCACAATGGGGAGTCTTCATGCATCACTAACCACGTTTGTTTGGCGCACACAGTCCATATCACTGAAGCCAATTGCAATTTCAGACCTTTTAACCTGAAGTGTATGGAAAGGGTTTCTAAGGTTAAACTGTAAACTGAAATGCATGCGTTTAACCCTTTCACCCCCAATTCTTATTACTGCCCTTTAAATCATATTAACCTATAAAAGAACTCTCTTCTCAACACAGTAGAGCACAGAGCCTATAGTTTGTGTAACAGGCAGAGGCATACAGGTTCATTTTTCAAGTATTTTTAGGCTCCAGTGAATCAGGATAACACTCTTGGGTCTAGGGCTGTAACGAAGGGGACATTTTGACCTTCGAAGGTTTGAACCTTCAATGGTACTAATTTGCATAATGTACTGGCGACATCACCATACCTACTAGTTTATATTTGATATTTGAAAATCCTATTATTTTACAGGTAAGCCATATAAATTGAATAAAGCATTCACATATAGTTTAAAAACATGTTATATGGAACAGTAATCATGTTTTTATAATGTAAATACAAATACACGTTTATGTACACATAATTGATGCTACTTGCAATATATACAGTAAGCTTCCATTGCAGCAACACCAACTGCAGCGGACTTAGGCAAAACAAAGCTTTATCTAACAGTCACCATTCCAAGCAGGTTATCAGTTACAGTCATAATTTAACAACAACAACAACAACAACAACAACATGAACTCACTCTTGTCAAGTGACCCCGCAGGTCAACAGTCGCTTGCACAGTTTGCATTCAACTTTTTTTTTTTGGTCATCTGGGCATTTAACAAAATCCCAAACAGCAGAGGGGTTTCAAGACATTTCTTTCAATACAGCTTACGGTATACAATGCTTTGCTGTCGAGATGGCTAACACAAGTTGGAGGGGGGAGGGGTGGACAGTGCTCAGTTTTTGAAATTAACATTATTAGTGTTAGCGTATGTTTCAAACATATTCTACCATAGCACTTCTCTTACACTGTCTTGTAAACTAGGTATTCAGTACATATTTTACTGAAGCACTACAACCGCTATACGTACCCCCCCAAAAACTTGTGTTTACGTAATATGCATTATACAAATCAAAAGATCGAATTTTCCATGTGAGCGACATTTAATGTGTGATTTATAGTATTCACACATTGTCAAACGGTTTCTGTTAACAGAGAGAGAAAAAAAAACACATACAGTGCGTGAATGCTGCCTGACTAACCTTCGAAGGTTTAAAACTATCTTTGAATTCCTGGCTTGCGAACGAACCTTCAAATACAGCCTTACTTGGGTTATTAAAAAATATGATTCACTATTCATGTAACGTAGAAAGCATTTCTTATTTATTTTATTGGCTGGTCAGGCACATTTCTGCAAACCAGTGACCCTGGTAATCATAGTGGGAAGAGAAAGATGAAGGACAAAGGTGTGGAGAAATTGGTTCTATCAGAAAAGGAAGCTTTTGCCAACAGCTGGTAGTTGATAATGTTTGCAGTCTAAATTGTCTAAATTGTTGCACTACTTCTTTTTATAAACATTGCAGAAATACAAAACAAAAACCAGAAGGGGCAGAAGCAGCCTGCATGATACAAGGATGATGGTAGTGAAAAAGCAAAAGTCAGCTGGCAACATTTGTTCAGGTCGGCCAAAAATGTCTTTGTGTAAACCGGAAGTAGGAGAAAGAAAGAAAGAAAAAAAGCCTTCACATAAAAAATGCCTAGCATGCATTTTTACAGGAATGTGATACAAATGTTATTACTCATTACATTTAAAACTAAACCTGCACTCGTAAAGAGGATATAGTACTTTGCTTTATTGGTTATGCTAGCACTGCTATGAGGTCACAGTACTTGCACAATGATTACAAATAATAAACAAACCAACAAAGACTGAATGTCATCCTATCAGTGACTGAATGTATGTCCAGAGAGAGAGAGAGAGAGAGAGAGAGAGAGAGAGCAGTTTCTTATTTCTTTAGTAGAGCATGCTCTTAAAAACAAACAAACAAACGATAGCATATGGGAACCTTGCATTGCCATGGCAACACTAGATCAACACGACAAGCTGTAGAGTATCATGTACGAGACCCCCCCCCCCCCGTCTCCGTGATGAAACGAGGGGCTTTAGCCATCCAGAACGCAGTCAGGTACAGTCTGAATAATTCATTAGCAGTTTCCACACAGTGCAGCCCTGGGACTGCATCATCCTGCAGTGAAGAGGACCCAGCACACTGCGTGAAGAGGAGAAGTGAGACCTATTGTACTGGTGATTACATGGCCCAGACTCTGACAGCTTCATTATACTGCTTCTATATATAAAATATAAAGAGTGATCTGATACAACACATATGCAAAATCAAGTCTCTGGTGAACTGAGGGACCCTTTGTTTCTGAATGCATGTTTAGTACTGTACATGCCCCTTACCTTATAATAAAAACAGGATGTGAAGATGGGGGGCATTTCAGCAAGTGGTTTCAACAACAGGTCTCTACAGCAACAAATGCACATAGATCTCTTGACACCAGCAAGGCAGACAGAAGTCTACTTCAAACACCTCACTCAAACACTTGACCCCAGTGCACACGCACTCAGACAGACATGCACTGCAGTCTGGACAGAACGATTAGATCCTGGTTAAGATTTGAACTCTTGACAAGGTGTATTGCCAAGAGTAAATGCTTACCTTAGTGGTAGGCTGTAACTTGTGTAGTTAGTAGCTGACACAAGAGGCGAGGTTAGAAGTTAGACTGCACATTTGTTATCTATTGAATATAAACTTACGAAAGAAAATTACAGTTCAGAACAGTTGCACTTTGGGCCACAATATATCCTACACAGAATCATTCACATTCACACCTCTTGGTAAAGTGCCTGTAGCGCAGAGATGTCTTAAGCAGAAAATGGGGGAGGGCGTCTGTTAAAAAAGGTAACTAATGGTTATCCCATACAATGTTGAAAAAAATCCAAGGGCAACGATCCAAGGTATGCTTTGAAATATTTGAAGTTTTGATCCTTGTCATAAAATATCTACAGAAGTTAATTTATTTTGAATGCATTCAGTTCACTTTTTAATAATTCCCACAATCACAGTTAGTTTCGATTATACGCGATGAAACTTTTTTTTTTTGCAGAAGTAATTTGTTTATCATTACAGAAAGCCGGGATTTCCATTAGTTTATGTGTGAAAGAAACCTGCAGTGACTTATTTGCTAGAGCGTGCACTGTGGTTTCTTTAACAAGACCCTCTACTCCAGTAGTTACAGGAGATGTGGTGGTGTTGCAGCATTTCAAATGATCCTCCGATGGCATGACACTTATTAATTCAGCTGATTTCTTCTTATTCTTTGGATAATGTTCCTCTCTGGGGCTTTTCTAGGAAAAAACATTCTATGATATGTTAAAGAGGTCAAACTGCACAGCATGATGGGATCAGCAGGCGATCATGAAGAAAGTCGGATGCTGTTAAATATTCAACACCACTACTGTTCATTAACCTCAGGATGCTTCTTGGTAAATATTAATTTTGTTAAAATGAAAATATACCTTGTGGGCCCACTTCATTGGGGTTTTTTAAAACTCCCAAAACAAGTACAAAATTACAATTAATCATTACAATGAAAAGTTGAATCTGTTGAGCATTAGCTTAGAGGAAAAAGACTGATTGAAATTACGGGAAGATACATACAACCCTTGTGTTGAATACAAAACCAGAGTGATCATGAAAGAAACTAGAATAAAAATGTCTATGTACAAATGGATAGATAAGTTTCTCCATCTACCCCCAGATTCTCTTAGGATACGACTTTCTGGTGAGGAACATGTGTACAGGGCACCTCCACTGTCTCCCTGTCACCGGGGATTTTCATCCACATTGTATATGGAATAACCATGAACAGTTTTTATGTTGTACACAGACAGTATTAAACAGTACATTCACCAGGACTATACTTAATTAAATTCTGTAAACACTTGAACAAATTAGCCTCTGGTAACCCCTAATCTACAACAAATGTTCCTTCTAGACAGACGCACATGTGGGCAGGAGCCACGAGGTCTCCTGCCGAGTTGTCTGGACTGCAAGCCCCTTGCACAGCCTTGCAAAGAAAGAGCTGACAAGGCTATTTAAATCTTGAGGAACCGTGTATTTGCATAATGTGTCAAACGAGGAAGTTAGGGAGCATTAAGGAGAAATCAGTAGTCTGAGTATTATATACTCAGAATTAAGGGTGACATTTTGACATTTTCTATTGATCAATTAAATCACCCGATCTAGTAAATCGATTAATCACCGGTTTGCTAGTGATATGAAATTGTACTGAAAGACAATTATAAGTAATACAAAGCAACCATCTCATTTCCAGCCGGCTAAATTGGAGTCTGCTTTGCCAGATGAGCCGCCTAAAATAGTTAAAAAAAAAAAAGACTAGTTTTTACAGTGCTCGTATGTTCCAGTCAATAGTATTCAAAATGCTAATTTTGTTCCAGTAAAACTTATCACCCTTATCATGTGATCGGGCTGTAGCATATAATGATGACGTCTATTATGAGCTGCACACGCAGCACTACCCTGTGTGACCTACCGTGAGAGCTACACTGTGGGAGCCTTCGTTCTGCAGCAATACCCCTCTAACAATTTCCACAATTCATTACCTATGTAAGTCGAGTAAAACATTCCTTCTCTGAGGGTATTTCGTTTCCAGGCTTATGTTTCCATGGACACCGTGAATGGACCAATCAGTTTCAAGCTTAAATGAAGGCCCAACTGTACAATCATACACCTGAGTCAATAACCGTACAGCAGAGTTATGACATTTAACATTTTTTTTAAAACAACAACCTACGTTTTCTATGTAAGATCGTCTTTACTCAAAGTGTACGAAATACAGTGAGTATATGTTATAACATTGTAAAATGTCTTATGCATTGACTTAGAAGATCGAGCTGAAACCTAGCATATACAATTAATTCAGGAAACGATACTCGCATTGCGCAATTAATTAATATGACTGATTATTTTATTTGTATGTGCTTTGTTTTGCTGATTCAGTCAACCAAAAAATATCACTATGTGAGCTACAAGATGTACCTGTCAGATCTTAAGCTGCATAATCAGCTGCTATAAAACTGTGGTCAATTAATATTATTGACAGTTTACACAAAATGCAGAAAAAGTACACCCACACACAACACACACACAAACACGCACGTACAAATATGCATAAGCACATACTGTGATTATCTGATGACCTTCCTACAGATGTCAGGCCTGCCCAGTCCCTGACCACATTCCGGGGCCTCCTTAAGACTCACCTCTTCAAACAGCACCTGTAGAACTCCTCTGTTTGTATCCTGGGACACTATCACCTTTCATGTAAATGTGCTTTGTTTTGCTCTTATTTGCCCCCTATTTTACTGCATTTAATCCTGTACTTCAGAATACTGTAATCTGCCAAGTGTTTAACCTGTAGTACTTTGTATTTAATCATATCCTGATGTAACTATCACTATTTAATCATATCCTGATGTAACTATCACTATTATCTGCTGTATTATTGAATTGTGGTTTGTCACACTTGTACTTTGCTTGAACAAAAGTTATTGTATTTCTTGCTCTTATTGTATTACTTGTACTGTAACACTTGAAATGTATTTGCTTACGATTGTAAGTCGCCCTGGATAAGGGCGTCTGCTAAGAAATAAATAATAATAATAATAATAATATCTATCTATGACTAAATAGGCACGGTACTTCAGTTTGTTATTTTTAGAAGACTATCTAAATTAAATTTTTTCAGTCAAATGGAAATGTATGTTCAAACTTATGTACAGTATGAATCTCTTCTTCTCCTCCTCTGTTGATGTCACACTTTCCATGTCTTCCCAAAACACAGCCATATTTTCGTGGAATATTATATAAACATATTTACCCAGGAAAGGTAACTGATGCTTGAGTATAGACGCGCTGGTGTGGCACTGTCTACTGCATGTCATTCATACATACATACATACATACATACATAAATAAATAAATAAATAAATAAAAGTGAAGCTCTGGTGTGTCCAGCCCCTTTAAGGATGCTAAAATGCATTGATTTGAGTGTCTCTCCTAATCTGTATTAATAGAATGAATAAGAAATATCCAAAATCATTTGTGTGTAATTTGTACACCAAAGTGATTTTCCGTTTCAACATTACTCTTTTCCATTTGAAGTATTTTTTTCCATTTCATATACCTATTATTTGATATTTATGTACTGGACTTTTACTTTCAAGATACGTTGTTCAAGCAAATGCCAATACATTATTGTTATATGTATATTTTAATCAAGCAACAGTTAACAGCATTAAAAAAATATTTTAAAAAAAAAAATACAACTTACTGCTGAAATCGATTTCATGTTTACAAAAAATGCAACAGAAACAAACTTCTGAAAACTGTAAAATCAATCAGTGTTCGAAATCGCAGTTCTCACAAGCGCATTTTTAAAAATGTATTATTTATTTATTTATGCACTTGCGCATTCTCTGACTAGGTAGTTAATGAGAAACTGCGCCATGGGAAAGTATTTATACTCAGAATCTTGGAAGGACTGGTTGGTTCCATGGATATTTTTAGAAACTTAAAATGTGTCTTGTTTTTGTTTTTTATGTACAAAATGCAAAAGGAAAAAAAATGAATACATGAAAAAATAGAAAACAGAACACACCATATGGCTTACCTTTTCTATATTCAAATTTACTACCAATTAATACTGCTTTTTATCGTCTTTAATTTAGAAATTGTTTCACATTTTTCTCTTCTGTCTCACTTGGTATTATGATAGCTATATAATGTGACATGTAATTGGAAGACAGCCAAAATGAGTCACTAAAAAAAACAACTTCATTTTTAATTGCTTTTTTTGGTATACCATAAGCTTAACCATAACAAAGGTAACTTAATGTTATTTTATTTAGGTTAGTTGAAAAGAAATTACATTTATTGCTCGCTATTTTATTAGTTAGATGAAGAAAAAGTATGATACAGCTGTTAATTTTCTGATACTGCTTGAAATAAATACGTTGAATAAAAATAAAAATCAACTTAATTGCGACTAAGATGATACGATAAACGTGTAGTACTGCCATGAAAGGAATGCACCGATGTGCAAATATTGCAAGTCTTTTTTTTTCATTCTCAGATACTGTGAAAAATTGGGGATACCTTCAAATTGCCCTTTTGCCAAGGTCTTTAGAAGTACGCTCCACCATTTTTCTCTCACAGTTTTTTTGATACCGCACTCAGGTAGACAAGATTAAATCGATCAATTATTTTTTAATCGATCATAGCCCACAGGTGTGATTAACTGATTACTCATCTTGTTGTTTCCTAATTTGTATTACTTTGGATTCAAAATCAGTTTGCTTCGTTAGTTGAACAGTTGGTTTTACCTCGGATAAACAAGGACAGCTGGTTAATGCAATTCAGGGGGTTTCCTTTCATGTTTAAAAAAAAAACAACATTTAAAAAATCCAGCTGTGTCTTTTCTTGGCAGGGGTTTGATAAAATCATTCCCTAAATCCTGAAAATTATCTTCTCGACAACTGAAGTGCTTGCATTAAGTGTTAAATCGATCAGTCCGGTGTGGGAACTATGGGGGTGGCCAGCTGCTGGGAGGAAGTGTCTATTAACACTAAATCTTTCCTCAAAGCATATTGTCCCAGATCGTTTAGACAGGTGAAGTGGTTCTCCACTATATAGCACCTGGCTGACCAAGTCGGAAACAGCAGTGAAGTAGCTGCAACAAAATCAGTTTCAAGCCATGAAGGAATTCAAGGTGAAAGCAGTGAAAATCAGTCCACCCTAAAGAGCAGTCAGAGACCACTTACCATCACACTGCGCCACACCTGAATGGAGCTGGTGTTTAGACTATCATCCATAACTCATCAGCCTACCATAAAATCAAATATATCTCATGAATGAGTAAAACATGTACGGGTGTTGTGAACAGAGAACCAAGTGCCATTACACTGACACATACTTTGCATAGCTGAACTGTATCTGACTTGAACTAATGGTGCGTAGGAGTTTAGCAAGAGCAGTAAGATAAAACACAAACGGCAAGCCATTCCAACCAGGCTAGCTACAGAAATAATAACACACTTTGGTGAATGAGGAGATTCAGTGCACCACCCCGTACCAGGATTCTTTGGGACTTTTACTGCTTTGGTCAATTAACATTTACTGTAGCTATGACTGGTTGTACAATTTTTGATGTTCCACGGTTTGTGACGCGGAAACAGCTGCAGCTCTTCAGTATATTGAACCACTTGACGCTGTAAAATACGCAAATTCTTCCCTCTTAATAATCCAACTTGAATAAGCATATTGATTTATGTTCTAGAGTTCAAGTTTTCAATTTTTCAAATGTCCTTTTTCAAACATGACACATGTGGTACAATTATGACCTGCAAACAAGCCTGGTTTACTACCCTGCTTATTTTCAGTTAACAGTAAATGTAAGTCCCCACCCTATTTTGCAAAATGGCCTAAATACACACTTTTTGTTATATTGTCCTGAACCACAATACAGTATTAGCCTCATCATACCGCTTATTAAAAATACAGCCCTATTTACTCCAAATTAGATGATATAGTGTACATACTATATTCTAATAAGAGTTTTCCCCCAGTCTAAAGCTTGTCAGATACATCAAACAAGCCAAAAAAGTTTCTGCCATTGCAAGAGCATTATTGCTGCTGTTACAATCAATGAAGCTGAAAAGGTTTGTCAGTCGCGATGTAGAAAGGAAACTGGGATTCATGTTGATTTAATGTAAACATCCAGCTTTGTAGAGTAAAACTGACGTCACCACAGAGAAAAACAAAGGCGGATTTCACATTGCTGATACTTGTCTGAACTTGAGACACACTTTGATTATGATCAGTAGTAGTATTAAAGGGGTGGAAGCAAGACTCATATTGCAAAGTGTTATTTATATAAACAAGCTCAGGTGTGTGTTATTAATCTCATAGTAAAGCCAGGAATGGCTCAAACTGCTATGCAATGGGTTTATATATATATATAATGAAAAAAACAGAAAACATAATGCCTTATTGGGTGTGAGTGTGCCTGGTGTATGTCATAAACAGTCGTCATTGTTTTATATACATCAGGCATGTTTTTGTTTGAAGTGTACTGTCTGCACTTCCCTGCTTGGAAGCTGGAGGCATCTCTTGGGTTTGTTCTGGTGAAAGCCTGTATCCCTCAAAGGCAGTGCTGGAACTTGAATCCATGAACTGCTTGTGCAGAAGAGGAACACGCAGAATTACTGCTGTGCTCAGCCAATGGACTCAACTCAGGTTAATCTAAGAGTAAAGAGAAGCAGTATTTACCTTGCTGGTATAGAGTGACGGATGCATGGCATGCAAGTGTGATGAGCTCCACTGTGTCAGTAAACAAAGAGAAACTGCGCAGGATGCATTCCAAACAAGTCTGGCAGGCAGTCGGCATCATGCTTCACTTAAAGTGAACACCAGCTGCTTAGTGTCCTACTCGGGGCAGGGATAAACAGCAGTCTACATTAGTCTAAATGCCATCATTCCAAGACTTCACTGACTGGCCAATAGGAGATGCACACTATCTGACATTTGATTAGGCCACAGCTATACTCAGGCTTGTGTTCAGATATTAAACGGAACACAAATTCCAAGAGTGACCCATAGGAATCAGTGGAATCATAGGAATCAGTGGAATCATAGGAATCAGTGGAATCTTATTCTATGTCTCACTCAGCCATTCCTAGACAACTTTACTGCAACAGTCAAATAACTGAGGGTTCTCAATTCATTAACAGGCAGACACATAATAGTGCACCATGTTTCTCACCTGAAATAGAACTGAAAATATTCAAATAAATATTTCGGTAACTGTGTGAGAACTGTGTCACTTAAACATTTCTGATTTGTAAAAGCTTCCAGTAGCTGGATTTGAACTTACAAACTCCCAATTCAAATGGTTATGAAGGGCTTGTTACCTCAGTAGCAACACCAGATAAGCAATAAATAATACAGTCAAAATGAATTCCAGCAACGATGGAGCCATTGCTTTCCACACCCTTGATAGCTGTACTGTTGTACATTGCACTTGAAGTCAGCTTACATATATTTTGCACCATGGTAACACCCCATGGGATGCAAGCAATTGCAAATAAATATTTGCTGTGTATGAATACAATCTAGATTGTTTGTGGTTTTGAATCTACGTAAGGAATCGCTAGAGTTCAATTCCTTTTCAGCAAATACTACATTAGTCTAGTCTTTCTGACTTCCAAATGTGAGCATTCTGCATGCCTGCACAAAACAGGGCGACTTTACACAAAGTAGTAGCCTACCAGAATGTAATGCTTCTATCTATAAGGTTTTGGGGTCTTTGCTATACAGCGCAACCCACTAGTATTGCTAGATATTGATAAACAGCATTTTTGCACTCATTTTGCCTATTGTGCTGGACAGCAGAGGCATGTACAGCTTTATAATGCGGGTGGAACGCACCTTTGACATGTCACAACATTGCAGTAGAGCAGGAGCAGCCCACTGCTACTACAGTAGGAGATCAAACTCACATACAGTCATCAGCAGTTGGAAGTGGGAACTGTATCGGCAATAACCTTGTCTCAACTCATACAAAAGCTTCACTCGGCTTAAATTGGTGTTCAGCTACCAAAACCACTTCCATTACCTTGACATTATTAAAATACTGTGGCTCATGTAAGCGCGTATCTAGGTTCATGCAAATCTAGCTGTCGGGAGATGCATTGATCACTTACAGGCGATTAATATAGAATGTATCTGGCACCGCAGAGTCAACGTAGCTTGATGCATATTTCAAAAATCTTACGTACATCTTGGCTCACAAGTTTATACAACAAAATATGGGAGAAACCTAAAAACTTTCATCATGAGGACAGGATTCTGCGATACCCAAACATTACAGAAGGAATTAATAGGAGTGCAGTTGTCTATGCTGCGCAGTAACACCGTAGTGTTTTGGACTTAAAATCTTAGACTTAAAATCTAACTGTATACTGTAATGACTAACGTTTCGAGAAAAGTTCATTTTTTGCAACCATAATGCGCAGTAGCTACCGTACACGATAATCTAGAGCACTAGTAAAGTTCGTCACAATGTCTGAATTGTGACCTTCAGTAGTTATCCACAAAGTGTTTCCTATAGAAACAAACGAAATCCACTTAAAATGAAACGCAGTCTCTCTCTAGTCTACCCCATTAGTAAATCGTAAAACAATTACTGTACTTGCCTGCCAACATGTTGGTTGGCTAGTTGCCTCATCCGATTGAACTGTTTTTTCATTTTTCTTTTCTTTTTCCCTTCTCAGTGTAAAAGAGAGAACAATTTGATGTGATATCCTTTATCAGATTAGAGTCGAGAAGTTCTTATGTATCATTGTATCCTGTCAGCAGGTAATCTCTTTTCGCGGTGTCCTGCTGCACCTCTTCAGCAAAACTGGTCAGTTTCTCCCTCTGTGTACCCTCTCCGGTGGTTACTCTGCAGTGAAGCTTAGCTGAGGCATAAACACGCCTTAGCTGAGCTAGCAGGAAGCATAATCTCTATGGCAGGAAGTGAATGCAGTATCCACTTCCCTGTACTGAAACGTGTTAGCTTGTGATAGCGGATGAGATAGCCCCGTTGTAATAAGTATTTTATGAATACAATGCAGCTGTTAGGAGGCACTGGATCATTTTTCCATGAAACAGAAAGTGCTTGCCTAGGAAACACGTTTAAATGCTTTCTGAGATTTTACTTTTGAAATCTCAAGTACAGAGTGTTTTTTCCCATATAGAACGTTTTTCTATTTGCAAAAACAGTGCTAGTGCAAACTTAGTATACTTGTCCATCAAGTTCCAATTTTTTTTTTTTAACTATAGCATTTATTATCCATTTATCTGTATTTAAAGTATTATGGATTTTCTTGTTGTTACTGCATCTTGTAAAGCGCTTTGTGATGGTGCTCCACTATGAAAGGCGCTATATAAAATAAAGATTGATTGACTGATTGAAGTGAGCTGTTGCGTGCATTGAATATGGTGTTAGCACGATAGACCAAATCAAAATGATTATGTAAACATCGTTATCGCTGCTACAGTTAAATTGCACTGTATTACAATAATAGCTCTACACGTTACTCTGCGTCAGGTTACAGTGTACAGTAGTCACTTTCTGTTGTAGCTACATTGTTATTTTTTACTGTTGAATATCAAATAAATCAATGGCAGATAGTCAAACTTGTATTTATTTTATACATTCAGTTGATTTAGATCCTACTATGGTGTACTACTACATGTAGATTAACTAAGAGTGACAAAACATTTTCCTAAATTTAAATGTTTGCAACAGACGAATATAAAGTTACCTTTTGCATTAAATCCCTAATCAAGTTGATAAATAAGTACGCTCTCTCGTGTTCCGATGGATACATACGCTTTATCTTTTGAGATCTGTTCTGTGTAGCAATAGGCTGTGTTATTTATGTATTTATTTATTTATTATTATTATTATTATTATTATTATTATTATTATTATTATTATTATTATTATTATTATTATTATGCTGCTGAATTGGGGGAAACCCAAAAACGCGTAGCATAGTATTGTATGCATATAGTAGAGGAGGCTGTGTGGTCCAGTGCTTAAAGAAAAGGGCTTGTAACCAGAAGATCCCCGGTTCAAATCATACCTCACCCACTGATTTATTGTGTGACCCTAAGCAAGTCACTTAACCTCCTTGTGCTCCGTCTTTCGGGTGAGACGTAGTTGTAAGTGACTCTGCAGCTGATGCAGTTCACACACCCTAGTCTCTGTAGTCTCTAAATAAACTCTCTAAATAGTTCAAGCTTATACCACTGTAAAAAATTGCCACTGATTAAAACATAAAAAAGTTGCCACTGTCCAAAACGACCGTGGTCATCTCTCTCTCTCTTCTAAAGTTCATGACTAGCTATATTTCATTACAAAATTTATTCAACCGTTCTTTGATAGACGTTAAAATAATGCACTAACCTCGAGTGGAGTGCAGCATGCAGAGACACGGGGCGGGGTTTCCTTTTCCCCAGTCCAATCGGCTGAACCGACAGTTACCTGGCAAAGCCAATGGGACACTTTGTTGTTAGAAAAACATTACAAGCGGAGAAGGAAATACTACACAGTAAACCAAATGCGATGGAACGGATCGAACCTTTCCAGGTTTTAATACCCTTTTCTTAATTAAATCGTTGTGACTAATGACATATTAGTTAGTAACGACTTAGGTAACTGTGAGGCAGTTTTGTTTGGGTTATTTGAAGTGAGCTTGCAAATTGTAAAGGTCTGATCACGCCAAGCTGTTTTTATGTTACAGTAACATTACTGATGGCCACCCGACAGCCGTTTACGAGTTCTGATACCGCTGATGAAGCAGTCCGAGCCACATGCGACGATGCTTCGACCTGTAAAAGGTAAGATTCTGTCCGTCAACGATTTCAGCTGGATAATTACTTATTTATGGGATGGTCAACCTGATTATAAGCTTAGATGAGGTCCACCATGGCACCAGGCTAACCTGATTTTTCCTGGGTACATGCTGTTTTCTGCACTGCTTGTGCAAATATTTTTATAAGCACACACACGATTTCACATAGTAGTGTCATTCTGTAAAATAAGCTTTAATTAAAGACTTTTTTTTAACGCCATTCTCAACCTGTCTACACAGCAGCTTTGTGTGCAACTTGTTAGGGATGCTATACTATATCGCGATGTGCATATTGCTGTCCGATATGTATCATAATACGATCAAATGATCTTTTCATTTTGTATGATGCATAATGAGATCACATTTCTATTTTGCTAATTTGTGATAAGTCATTTGTACGACTTATCGATGTCACACAGGAGGTGGAAACTGCACACGAAATTCAGTTCGTTGATCGCCCATGTTGTAGGTTCTGTGAATAAGAATATGACCAGGCTCTTCTCTGTATACAGTAGTATAATCTGACAATGTAAGAACATGCAGGTAGATTTTTATGAGGGTGTTATATGTATTGCACACACCCACCCAACGCTCAATGCACTCTGAGCAGCTACCAGACCCATTAAGCCCAACTGATTTTTTTCTCTCCTATCTTGTTTTTTAGATTTGCTACCAGTAAAGGCTATTGGAAAGACCCATATATCCAGTATTTTGTGAGGCAGAGTGGAGAAAGAAAGGCTCCTGAAATCAGCAGAGGTGAGTCAGTGCGTGGTGTTTGTTCCTGCTTTACTCCCATCTAGTGGCAGTCTTTACTACTGTTTGTTATGCTAAGTGGGTCAAGTTCTGGAAGGTGTAGCATTTACAGTTTAGACATGTATGAGAAATATTATTGGGAAACAAATGTTTACTGTATGTGAGGATGCATGGTTTAACACTGTCTAAAGCATGGGCCAACATTCTGACACATGAAAGCACAGTGTGCTTTTTAATGGTCAGGTTAGCAGTTTCTCTTGTTTAAAACCAAATCCTTTTTTGCTCTCAGGTTATTATGCTCGGGTGCATGGAGTGAATCGCCTGCTTGATGGTTTTTTAAGGAAGACAACATGCAACTGCCAGGTTATAAATCTGGGTGCTGGTCTGGACACAACATTCTGGAGATTAAAGGTAACCTTGTAGATACAATTATATCATAAGAATAAAACCAGTCCAGGGAGTTAAAGAAGGCTCCCATTGCAAAGCGGTTTAATCCATTCCTGGTCTCACTGTGAGTTTAATAAGACACACCTGAACTGGTTACCTGGGCACTGTGGCTAATCAAGCTCTTAGTAAAACCTGAGATGGATGAAAATAATATCTTATTTCCATCCCTTTAGTTTCAGCAAAAAAACTGCAAGGAAAACCAGAACTCTGAAGGTTTATACATTTCCCTAAAAGCAGAGTTTGTTTTTGCTATAGCGTACATACATTAGATTTTATTTAATGGTCTTAAAGGAGATGCGTTATACTACATGTAAAACATTTTTCATCAATCGGTTTTGATTTGTAGGAAGCAAACCTTCTGCCCAAAAAATACTTTGAAGTTGACTTTTCCGTGATTGTTGCAAGGAAGCTACATAACATCAAGTAAGTTATTTTGTATTCATACTCTTTATTTTTGCAATGAAAAGTAGCACACTGTGGACAGTTGAGGGCAATGACATGCAGTCACATGAACTGAGCGGGGAAACCAAACTAAAAATAGAACTTAAATCAGTAATTATGATGCAACACAGATAAGCTGTTATATGTAAAGGTACTTTCATCCAAGCAGTTAGATGTGAGTTGATACAGTTTTATTACAAGCTTTTGCTAGTTTTAAAGAGCCTTGGTTTCCTGTGTTTTATAGTAGTACAGTTATTGCCCTGTGAGTTAAAAGTAACATCTATTAAACTTTTTCAAGGAAACTATAACTATTTGTAAGATAGTTAGCACATACAGCTGAACTTACGGTTGGAACATGTTCTAATTTGTTTCCATTGGTAAGAGCACAGTGTTGTTAAGATGTGCTTTTCTGTCTTTGTGACCTCGGTTTACATCAGCTTAACAAGAACAGGAGATAATCATTGCCTACCTGCATGTTGTTTACCACAGCCTATTGCGTGTGATTTTGCAAGGTCCATTTTTTATCAGAAACATAATTTAATGGAATTCCAATGGTTCCTATACAGTAGTTGTAAATACTGTTGTTTTCCATGAAGCTTCAACCAGTGTCACTTTCCATGCAGTATATACTGAACTGTACCCATTTACATCCAAACGGGTCTACTATGCTTTTAGATTACCTGCTGTAAGTAACTGGAAATGTGCTTTCTTTGTAATACAAACACACAGTCTGTACAGGATTCTACATGGAAATAATCATGGGTACATTTTTCAGGTTACATATGAGAAATACATGTATTCAAATACATGTATTCAAGCTAGTCTTTATTCAGAGGTGGGTTTTATCATCTGGTTCACTTTTCCTTTTTTTTCCATTTTTTTTCACAGAACAAAACCTCCACTGTCTAACCCTATTGTTGCAACACATTCAACTGATTTACTTCTGATGGGTAAGCAGGCACTGGATCCAAAACCCTTTTTAACGTGACAATGTTTTAAATCAGAAATGACATATTGTTTGTTGATGCTTGTATAAAGCGCTGCTGTGTTCTTAATAGATGGCCACAGCTTAGACTCGGACCGATACTGCATCATTGGAGCAGATCTCCGGGATCTCCCTGCACTGGAGGAAAAACTGAAGAAATGCCACCTTGATACAAAGTTAGTAAAATTCATAGGAGTCTCAGGGTTATTAATAAATAGTGGGATCCACTACCAGTTTTCACAATTACCCTTGTTTAGAGAGTGTATTACTGTATTTAAATGTCCAAATGCCAGGAATTTAAGCAACCAAGCACCCTATTAAAGCTGATGACACTGTTAATTTACTGTATATTTTCCAGACAGCTATAAAAGAGGATACATTTCTTTAACAAGGTCAGAGAAAATGAAACAGGGACTGGTTCTGAAGACCAGGACTGGGTGCCTGGCTACAGTTAATTTGTAACCTTTGGTGACTCTCTCTGCCACTCGTATGTTCTTGGGAAAACCTGTTTGTAAGAGAGAGTAACCAGAAGCCGCAGAGCAGTTGAGTCTGTGTTGTACCAAACTTGGTTGTGGTTAGACGGTCAGATTTCATGTTTCAGATTTGTTTTCAACCAATTTGTTGTTCAATTATCTGACCCCTGGAAAAAAAAAGCCCACTTTCTTTAAAAACATTTTCTGTTAATTTCTGTTGTGTCTAGTAATAAACAATGAGAAGTGTTGAATCAGTAAAAATAATTCACTGTTTCAAGTGCCATTAGGCACAAGAAACTGTGGATTATTTTCTTACTGATTCAACACTTTGAGTTGTTTATGCCACTTAAAAAATTCATAATACTCACACCTGTAATGAATAGGGATATGTACGTTTTCTAAAAAACCTTTGAATCTGTATTAGAATCTATATATACTGAATATTTATTATTCTGAAAAGAAATGAGAAAAGACTACTGGATAGTGTGATCTATTATGCTGATGTTATCAAACGCTGGTCATAAGTAGAGAACCACCCCTGTGTGCTTCAATAAAGGTTGTTGTTTTATGCTTTTCAGATTGCCAACGCTGTTTGTGTCAGAGTGCGTGCTGGTCTACATGACTCTGGAGCAGTCTTCAAGTCTGGTGAAATGGGTGGCAGACACCTTTGACACTGCCATGTTCATAAACTACGAGCAGGTACTGTAAAGTGCAACTGACTTTGCATTTCAACTCATTTAACAATTGCAGAATTCAGCCTGCAGGTGGCACTTGCTGATAAAATGCCCACTACCGTAGAAAGTTAAAATTGCTGTTGTAAATCCAGCACAATTCATTCAATGTGCACCAGATTTAAAAAAAAAAACACAAATAAGTTTTCAGCGGTTTTAATGAATGTTATGCTATGCTATCTACATGCTAAATCTGGCGAAAAATACAAGGATATAGCACTGGAATGTAATACTCATTGTTATTGTTTGATAGGCTTTAAAACAGTACTATGTATGTTACTAACGTAACTTACCATTTAAATTGTAACTGTAGTAGAGACACAGGTTTAAACGGTTCACTGGCCAGTCAGTTTGTGAATTTGGTGTTTGTAACTCTGAGGGTCTACTCTACTGCACCTCTGCTGCTGTTAGGAAAAGGAGACCTGTGCATCACAAGCCTTTTGTTTTGCAATGTGCTGCCACGCTAAGACAATATTTAGTTTTGATGCTCAGGAAACATTTCTAAGCTGTTCTGTTTTTTAGGTGAACATGGCTGATCGCTTTGGGCAGATCATGATCGAGAATCTGCAGAGAAGGCAATGCAACCTGGCAGGAGTGGAAGTCTGTAGATCACTTGAGTCTCAGGTTAGTGAATGGATCGTCATTAAAACGTGAATAATAAACAAGCCCAGATTGTCCAAGTTGTGAGCAGCAGCATCCCTTTTCCAGTGGGGGCATGATGCAGCTGAGTAGGTGGATTTTTGTTTTGTGCTCTAAATATTATATACTGCCATTTCCTTTCTCCTGTGGGAATCAATACTCATCAAGAACTCGACAAATTTTGCTATCCCTGGGTATAGAACATAGTACACTTGAAGGTCTAAAACCTCAAACAGCACGTGTTGGTTGTGTCCGTCTTGGCAGCGGCTGAATGAATTCATGTTTTTTGTTTTTTCAGAAAGACAGATTTTTATTGGCTGGCTGGGAAAAAGCTGATGCACTTGATATGATGACCGTATACAATATCCTTCCGCAAGATGACGTGGGAAGGTAATTCAGTAAACTTTAACATTTATTCGCTTTCAACAGGCCAAGACAAAGAGTTTAAACAACTCGGTACCATGCCTTTCTGTTGACAATGGGAAGTTTATCTCTTTTTGCTTACCATGCTACTTTTATATAATGGGGGGGTGAGCATTATGGAATCAGTCTTGTTAATATCAAGATAAGACAATATTGTAATTTTCGTAAAGAAGTCAAGTTATTGATTTACTTCTTAAAAAGAGAGTGGAAAAAAAAAAACAATGACAGGCAGCACCTCCTGTTTGGAACCACTGGCCCAGGAATTGTGTTTAGGTATTAATCAGTAACTAGTTGTATTAACTAGTGTATTTAAGGGTACATAAGGACCTTTTTATTTTATTGTGTTACATGTGTCCATGTGTTGCTACAACTGTTTATGTAAGGTGTGTGTATTGTTTTAATTTTTAATATTCTTGTTTTTTACATTTTGACCACTTTTTTAAATTTTTACATTACATTCCCTGCCTCAAGATGGCTTCCCATGTACCCAGATGGACCTCTCAGAACTACATTTCCCATCATCCTGCTGCTCACTGATAAATCCATTTCCGTTTCATATATGAGCAGGCGGGTGATGGGAAATTAGTTCTGAGAGCAGGGAATGCAATTTAAAAGTTTAAAAAAGTGGTCAAAATGTAAAAAAAAATATTATAAAACAATACACACACCTTACATAAACAGTTGTAGCAACACATGGGAACATGTAACACAATAAAATAAAAAGGTCCTTATGTACCCTTTAAACTTGATGCAAGTCTGAGTTGCCAAACACATCATTGATTGCAATTAGCAGTATTCTGTTTAAACGAGCTTCTCACAGTGGTAACAAATTACTTAAATTGAAGTCACTGTTAGTCAATTACATTGGCTTCAAATGAAAGCAGTTGAACAATCACAACAATTATTATGTCTGTAAAATATCAATTCACTTCCTTCTAAAGAACTGAAATTGAGAATTGATTTTAAAAAGGAATTGAAAACCAGGAATTTGAATCCCAGCATGTGAACTAATTTGTGCATTCCCCGTGCTCACACAGTAATACACATTTTATCTGCGTGTGAAGTGATGCAATCCCCGTGCCTAAATACATATCACAAATATACATTTTAAATTTCTCATGCTCCACATAGCCCCATTGTATCCCGTGCACCAATACCTATACACCAACATTAACACACCACACACAACATATAACACGAAATACGCACAGGGCGGGGCACACTGCCACACTTCCTTATAGACATTGCTTGTTTTACAAGCTGAACCAGTTCTACTGTATGTGAGCCTTTTTTCAACACATTCCAGTGTTTTGATATTTCTTTTTTTTTTTTTTTTTACACATCCTAGGGAATTACTTTTTTTTCAACTTTTACTCAGGGATGTTTGCCAGGAGAAATAATCTTTCTTCTAAACATGGCAGTGTATCCAGTTCATGCTTCCTCCTGCAACAATGCTGGTGCTGTGATTGAAATGAGTGGCCTGTTGTGGGAACAGAAAACCAGCATTGTTGTCCTTAAGACATTTTTTTTCTCTCCTTGCAAAGGAAATGTAAATAACAAATGTATTGCCCAGTTCTTTACGACCCTTGATGTGTGATTACAAAAGAGTCCGTAATATGCTTAAAAATATGAAGGTGCGAAACGAACAACATGGCAGGCAGCAAAGGTAACGTACGTTTTTTGAAAAACACTTTACATTGTGGATTATTATTTTTGATATTTTTATTTTGTAACAGGATAGAACAGCTTGAGTTTTTGGATGAAAGGGAACTTCTTCAACAGCTGTTACAGCATTACTGCATCTGCTGGGCTACGAAAGACAAGCTGAGCCTGGGTAAAGTGATTCTATATACATATTTATGTATGCAGCTGCTCAATACAATACGTTTGCTACTATATCGCCTATAAGACAACCTAAGATGCTGCATCTTTGTTAGTTGACATTCACGTGGCAAGTCAAGTGGTTATCTGGAGTGTCAGTGGCTTATCTGTAGTTTAAACCCATGATCTCATGGTACATATATATATATATACACACACACACAGTGGACTCTACTTATTTGCATATTGGATAATTGCATAAATCGCTTAATTGCTTAGCATGCAGCTGGTCCCGTTTTTTTGGTGCATCATTTTCTGTGATTGTATGATACAGTTAAGTGCACATCGGCTAAGTGCATAATTTGCTTAATTGCATGAAGCTGTGCGGTCCCGAAGTCCATTGTACATTGCATTTTAATTGGGATAATTGCATAATGCAGCAGGTTGCACTCGTCCGGACGACTCATTCAGGATGACGCAGCTGAGTGTCATTCTAGTTGCTGCGTGGTACAGCCAATTGCAAAGCAGCAAAGTTACAGAATGACACTGCACGCCCACGTGTGCTGCCAACAGTCTGTTGCTATGCATGTCTTGTCAGTGTTTAAAAAAAAAAAAAAAAAAAAGTTTGAGTGTTTCCAAAATAGCAGTGACGTAGAGCGCATAGCAACGGCATGACAGCGGGGGAAAAGCCGGCAAGAAAGACACACAAAATGGCAAAGCGAATCTGTTAAACTATCGAGCCTCAGCACACTATGAGCCTTCATGGCAAATGGTTAATAGTCTTACTACAGTTTTTACAGTTTGCAATCACATGTTTATCAGCTCAATCGGCCGAATACTGTACAGACTTCCATCAAATATTTTTTTGCTACGTTGTACTCGCAGGATCTATAGTAAGGTACTGTAGACACCTGTTTAAATGATGTTTTACTGTATTGCAATAACTTAGTTTATGCCGGCTGTTATGTCCATTATTTTACTTTTCATACTGTGCGTTGCCAGAGAATAGTGTTGTTTGCATTGAGTGTATAAACATTTTTCAAAGTGGTTTATTTTTCTGAACTTGTTCAGCATTTTAAGTTACTTTATTACTAGTTTTATATATATATATATATATATATATATATATATATATATATATATATATATATATATAAATAATATATATCTCAAGTTCCCTGTTTTATGATGCTATTCAATCACACTTTCAATAACAGCTTTATATTACTGTTTATCTTTCATATCAAGTCGTGGGTATTATAGTTTCCCTTCTTTATTTTTCAGGTCTCTTAGATGTTACGTTTTAATTATTTTGACGGAAATGGAAACAGCACTTTTATCAAGGAAGAACAGCTGTTGCTGCATGTCTGGAACTGCTGGCTGTTTGTGCCTAACTGACTTTTTTCAACTGTTGTCTAAGTAATGTTTCTGTTGCAATAAAACCAGATGAAATCCTGATTATGGCAGGATCTTTTTGTTCTTTATTAAAATGCCTTTTAAAATTTTTGAACATTATTTTATTAATGAAATACTACCACGGACGGCTTCAGAGAAATCATGGATAAAGTATTACTTCTAAGTATTGTTGCTATATTTTGGCAGATCTCATTTCTTTCAATGGGTCAACACAATATTTAAATTTAGACTTAAGCATGCAGTATTTCACTTGTGAAAAAGAAGGTATACCTGGGCCTTTGGTAAGCTAAATTGTTTCTGTACCTACTAATATAGAGCTGATTTATCTAAATGATATTGTGTAATAAAGCTCTCTTTCAGCCCTTTCTTTAATATCTAATATGCACTTGGATATTTCCATAGAAGATAAGATATTCCCATAAAAAGTTAATGATTATTTTGCTGCAAGTTTGGTGACCTTGACCCTGAGCAAATGAACCAACTTGGATTTTCACAAACTGTGGGAATAGATTCCCCAGACCCTGGGCAACATGGCTAGAAAAAATCAGGCTGGGCATTTCATGGACTCCAGAGATATTAGCTATAACTAGGGCTTCTGATTTTCGGTTTTAACCGATAAAACACCCCGATGCAAAAAAAAAATAATCGGTGGATCGCCAATAAACACCGGAAAAACTGTGGAAATGATTCATCAATTCACATTGACTTTACCCTTTTCACATTTAAAAAAATAAAACCTACTACAAAAATAATAATAAATACATTCTCCCTGTGCTGCTGGGCAATGTCTCGCCTTCCTGACTTGTATCTATCATTGATTAGTTCTGAATACTTTAAACCCGCCCCAACTACTGAGTGACAGCACATTCCTACATCTCTATTGCAGACTCCGCTTGCGAGATTTAAAACGAGATTACAATCAGGGGTCAGTACTTTGTTTTGATTATCAAAGTAAACCACATTGAGCTACACTCCCTACAATCTCAATAAAATCCTTGTTTAAAGTAGTCACCCATTAATAATGCATGCTAATGTTAATAATTGGTTGTTTAAACTGTTTCGATGTATATTAGTACAGCTCTGTTGTGTTGGTATAGAAAAAGACAGTTAAAAGAAAGTCAATAAAAATGTGGTTTGTGATGCAATATTCGTTGTTAGAAGTGTAACTGCATTTATAATGTACATGCTAATAAAAAAAATATATAATATGCTAAAATAGTATATGATATGTTTTATAATATAATTGGTTTTATTTGGTTGCCATTGATTGAAGCTGCACTTAACATGGTGTAATGACACTATTTTTATTATTTTTATTCATAATACTAATTCCGAGTACTTTGTTCTGCTATTGTAACTGGCCGATTACTTAACCTTGTGTTTTGTGTAGCCCGAAGTCCTACACTAACATTGTCTTCATTTTTGCAATGGATTTCAGAAAGAACCACGGTACATAAAATGGCTGCTTAGTGTACGCTTGGCGTAGCTGTGAATGAACAGTGAAGGAGGAAGCAACATAACATTCCCTGTGCTGACTGAGGAGGAGAAGGACCTCTTGTTGTTTACAGCAAAGCACGTGGTTACTGATGTGTGTGCGACGGACACAGGCAGAAATGCATCTGCAGCTACACCACTTACCAGAAGAGGTGCTGGAACCCATACAGGCGAATCAAGAGCCCATGCTCTTCGGATCATATCTCTGGAGATGCAGGAAGAAGGTGATAATGTTGCCAGTTCATATTGAACAGTGTGGAGAATCATTACTGGTAGCGAGGAAGAGGTTTGCAGAGAGAAACTGAAAGATAACATCTCAGCCTTGAATGAAAGTCTTTGAAAGAGAGTTTTCCAATGATGGCTTAGTTTTCTCTGTAGCTCCATGAATAAGGGAGTTATGGCTTGTAATATTGAACTTGACCCCTCGGGCACCTGAAAAAGGTGAAATCTTCAATGACCGTCTTCATAGCTCTCATCTTCATAGCTTGGAAGCTGTTTGACCCACTGACCTGATTTGGAATTGTATAAGCATGAAGAACCTTTTTTGCCATTGCGTAAAGACAACATTGTTTGCACACATTGATTTTTGGCTAATGGTTGACCAAGGGGCTGAAATATATGAACTGTTTTTCAGAGTTGTTAATAAAATGAATGTGGTACACTAACACAATAGAAAAGTGTGTTTCAGAAAGACGGGGCATGTAGTAATTTGTACTTTTGGCTCCTCCTTATCACTCCCTTTTCTTGATAGACACAGTTTATAACTATGTAACTCTTTATTTTAACAGTCCACCAAACCAGTATAATTATGATAACTACAGTACAAAGAAGGATGAATGGAACAGAATTATTAAATCTTTATGCACGGAAAAAGAATAAACGCAAACGATGAAAAAATACAGGACAGATATCAGGTACCAGCAAGAAAGGTAAACGAGAAAGACTACATGAACCAGCAGTTCAAATTTGCAAGAGTCAGACAGGCAAAGTTTGTGGGGAATGTCTGGCAAGACCAAGCAGCAAGATTTAATAATACATCATGTTTTCAAACGGGAAAATTGACGGTCCACAACAATGGGCAGCTCAAAAAGGCTAAACACTAGAGTACAGTCTCACTCTGGATGGTAAGAAAATCTGAGTTTGCAAGGACTTTTTTCACAGGACCCTTGACATCTCTGAAAAGTTTTCCAGGTGTGCTCTTACCAGTACAAGTGGTACAGGAATTAGTAAGAGCGATGCAAAAGGTAAACATTCTCCATGAAACAGAATTCCAGAAGACAAAAAGAACACAATTCATTTCCGAAAATGGAATCACACTACAGCAGAAAAGATACTAGCAGACAGTAGCTTGAAACACCTTTAAATTGTTAAAAGGATGCATGAGCTATACAAAGAAAATGTGAAAAGGAATGGAGGATCACACCAGAAAAGGAACATGCATACAGAGAATTCAACCTGTCATTAAATATGCCTAAAAAGGATGCTTGCACATTTTGTGAATGGTACCAAAACCTCTCAGTGAAAACTCTAATCACAAAGATGAATCTGTTGCCCGTCAGCTTAGAAAATCTCAAGCCAGACAACATAAAGAGATAAAGAAAACACATCATTAAAGGGTGTCACTTTTGATCTGGAGCAGGTTTTGACCACTCCCTGGAGTAATGTAAGCAGTTTGTAATATTCTTGCAAGCTTAGCACTTATGACCAGTTTACGAAGTAGAAAGTAAAGCTGTTCACTGTTTTATGTGGCATGAAGCAGAAGGGGGGTGTGGATCTTCTGAAATAAGCACCTCTGCTTTTCACAACCTGCAAGCACTGCATTCAGATGTGAAGCATATTGTTCTTTATTCTTGTCACTTGTGGTGGCCAAAACCAAAATGTTGCTTTTAGTACAATGTGTTTACATGCAACAGAACAACTACCATGTTCTGTGATTGACCACAAATTCATGTAATATGGTAATAGCCAAATGGAATGTGATAGTGTCCATGCAGCTGTGGAGACAGCTAGGAAGAGAGATCCTATGTACACTTCAGATGGGTACTGTACTCTTGTTAGGGCTGCCAGAAGATATCAGCCCTTCCAAGTGCACAAGCTGAGTCACAGGGATTTCTTAGACTTTAAATCATTAGCATAAGACTGAGTAAAAAAAACAAGAAAAAAGGATGAAGATGGACTGGCTGTCAGATGGCAGAAAATCAAATGGCTTCGGTACGAGAAAGAACATCCAGATACATTTTTGTTCAAATATAGTTTGGATGACCAGGCTTTCCACAAGATACACATT
The DNA here is from genome assembly GCF_902713425.1 of Acipenser ruthenus. Classification (NCBI taxonomy): domain Eukaryota; kingdom Metazoa; phylum Chordata; class Actinopteri; order Acipenseriformes; family Acipenseridae; genus Acipenser; species Acipenser ruthenus. The sequence goes on from NC_081210.1 coordinate 7,219,669, forward strand.
TTGAAGCAAACAAGGGGCCGTCATTACAGAAGCAAAAACATACAGTATGTGTGTAGTTTGTATGAGAATGTTCCTGGAAATCTCCAAGCTGAAACATTTCTGGTGCTGTTCATAATTTTTAAAATTAAAAAATTCTAAATGTTAAACCCTTTCATGTTGAAGATAATATTGGTACTGTGCATGCACTATTAAATGGCAAATAAACACAATCAAAATCTGCTTTTTGTTGTCCTGTAAAAACTGGAAAATGTCACTTATGCTCCTCTGATTCTCAACCCACTATTACTCTTCGCATACAGTCACACTCTGCACATTCAGTTTTATCAGTGCATGTGTGTGTGGGTTGGTATCTCAGTCCAGGTCATTAGCATTTGCAAGCATGTCTGTGAATGAGTCCAAGGCAGATCTCTATGACATGTCCACTTTGTCCATTGCTGAGCTGGAGAAAGAGCCTGCTCACCCCAAAGCCTCTGTATTTGAGAGGTACATCCAGACTTGTGCAGCAGAGGTGATCGGGTCAGCTCTGTTCATCTTCGTGGGCTGTTCGTCTGTGATTGAGAATGTGGAGGGCACAGGAAGGCTGCAGCCTGCACTGGCACACGGCTTGGCTTTGGCGATTGTTATTGTAGTCTTAGGTGAAATCAGGTAGGACGTTTTGTTGGAAGCACTTTATGATTGCAGTAATGAATTGTAATTTGTTTTGAATTAACATGGGAGTTCTGCTGGAACCCTGTGGATTTACTCAATTCAATCTTAACTCAAGAATTAATATATAATGAACTTATTAGGTAAGGACTTATTTAGAATTTGTGACCATCTCATATGTAAGTATAAAATTGAAGAAAACACTATAATGTAAAAGGTGTAAAATTCATATTTAAATCAAGAATAGTACACTGGCTCTTTCCTTCATAGCATAATATAATCAAATACTGGTCTGTATCAATCTGTGAGTGTATGTTATAGCAGCAAAGCTTCTTTGAATTAGAGTTAAAAAGTATTTAGGGCAATTGCCTACATCTAATCCCAATAAGAACAATGCTATTGAGTAAATCTTGTTTTAGAACTTGCTGGTGAAATGTAAGTGCTTGTAAAGTTTTGCAGTGGAGTTTTGCAATGGACAGTGTAGTTGCTGTTCTGAAGCACTAAAACCGTTAGTGCTTCAGAATCTGTAATTCCTTACCTTGAATGCAATAACGCTTATACTCTTTATATAACCAAATAAAAAAATAAATTAAAAAATTACCAAGTTTAAAAAAAACAAAACATATACCAAAAAATAAACACAGATTTATTCTGAAGAATAGATCAAATGTCCTGTTGGACAGCCCTGGTTATTTAGGCTCTTTGTGAACCAATGTCATGACAACCTAACAATGAATGTGAGTTTCTTTTCTGTCTGGGACATATGTTACAGGCAATAGAGGTCCTAATTTATTTCTTTAAACAATGCCTGTCATTGCCAGATTACGGGGGAGGGAGGGGGGGGCACTTCCCCACACATTTTATACAGCATAAATGTGTGCAAGGGGCAAAGCTGTAGTATAAATTTAACTCCTGTATTATTATCATTTAAACTGCTTTCGTGTGATACTAATCAAGATGTAAGCTTTATCGTATGGTAAATAAAAAATGGCCAAAGTCTTTAGATTTGTGTTTTATAAAACGTTAGGTTATTATCATAACCCTGAATAAGATATATCAAAGCTGCTCAACAAGCCTGTGACACAGTCATGGCCCGCCCTCGAAGACATGAAAACACTGCAGTCACAGACCTCAACTTCATTTTTCCTTCAGGACTGCTGCAATCATGGACTCAGCGACCTTGAAGGTTAATGGTTACATTTCTATTTCAGGGAACCAGGGTTATGATAACAGACGCAGGGGGAGTGGTGGGGAGGCATATAACAGCTGCTTCAGCCTCTTGTGTGCCAAGGCCTCTATTGCCAGCTGGTCCCCACCTCCTTATATGTAGAACCAGAGAGGACAGTGCGTTGATTCCTGGGATATATCTCTGCTCTCCCGAACTTCTCCCAAATGAGGCTCACCACCTCTCGGTACCGGTTCGGTGACTTTAGCACCAGGTCGGTATGGTACAGTACCGGGTCGGAACCAGGATGGTATTGGGCACGGTACCTGGTCTGGAACGGAGCGGGTCGGTGACCTCAGTACCATATGGTAAGGGTCCACCGAATTGCAGTTACCGCGGGTAGCAATGTACAGGGATGCCCACCTATACAAGCCACTAGCAAAACCAGTACTCACACGAGACTGAGAGAAGCCTGCTTGTCAGAATTAACTAACAGCCTTTCTAATGGTGCTGCTAAAGCTATCACCAAAACAGCATCAAGATACTGTGGGAGAGATTGCAAGAAACCACAACCGAAGCAAGTATCTTGGTCCTGCACAGTGCTACACGGTTCAGCAGCTACTGTTGCTAGACATGTGCTTGCAGCACCACTTTGCAGACAGGCCTGCACTTAGTCTCTGTGAAAGGAGAAAAAACAGAATGAGAAAATATTTCTCAACAAAATATAGTAATCGTAATTTTCGTCTAAGCCAAAATGAGAAATAAATAACTCCAGCCGGAGCTATTGCAGCCTGGGAGGAGTGCACAGTCAGCCAACTTATGTTGCTTGATCTCTGGGAAGGAACGACTCAAGCCGCTGGCTTCACGCAGGGCACAAGGCCGCAGTGGGACGTAACAAACAACAGGCTGTAATGCACAAATACATGTAAATTGTAAAACTAATATAGTGATTATTTTTAATATCACATATGAATTGTGTAAAACAGAATAAATGCGAATATATAGCAGAAAAAGTAACAAGTAATTATCTGAAACAGCTCTCCTGTCAGGTCAATTCAAGGAAAAATGGCGTTCAGGTCTGTGACCGCAGTGTATTTATGTCCTCGGGGGTGGGCCATGACTGCGTCACACGCTCGTCAAGCAGCTTTGATATATCTTATTCAGGTTTCGGGTCTTTCGAAGGTAAACACCCATACGGTAATGGTTACATTTCACACTAGAAAGGGAACTGTGGGTTGCAAAATGTCCTACGGTGGGTCTCTGAACAGGGTACAGTTAACACATACACATATATAGATGTACAACAATGTAAAGAATAATATATATATATATATATATATATATATATATATATATATATATATATATATATATATATATATATAATTTTTTTAATAAAATAAGAAACAAAACTATCACTAGGTTTTTTGTATTTTTTTATAAAGAATCTGTTTAACAATCCTCGAACCCCCTTACGCAATGGACCACAAATACGTATTATTATTTCAGAAACATCTTGTTACTTTGACTGTGTGCCATTTGGTTAGTATTTGTTGTGGTGGTAAAATAAAAAAATAAAAAATTTTGCTCAACTTCCCGACTGAAAAAAACAAGCAAACGTTGTTTGGCCCCGCTCGGCATTGCAAAAGCAAATCAGCCCCATTATCGGTGAGAAGCTGATGATGTTACCTGTCTTAGTGTGGACATTGTTGAAGATAATGCTAGGTAAGTAAGCTGCACAAAAAATCCAATGTGTCCCACAACAATACTGTGCAAAGCAAAGACTAATTGAAGACAAGGTTTGCAGCTGAATGAACGTCTTTGCTCTCCAAATTGATTCTGAACAACTGTATGCATACTTTACTGTGCTGTGATTGATACAGTTAGTGTGTTGTTTCGTGGTTGAACTTTGAATTATAATTTAAGGCAGTACTATTAAGTTAGGTCTGCATCATTCAGTTTTCCAAAAGTAGTAAACCAGCTTGTGTAACCACAGAGACGCATTGCAAGCCAATTGTTATTAGTGCTTAATTTATGAAATGTTTTGTATGTTCTCAAGACGGACCCCCTCATCAGTTTTACTGCCAAAGTGGTATAATGTTTCAAAATATAACAGTTTATAGTAGCTACTTAATTAGGCCCCTTTCACACTGGCATGCTCTATCTGGGTCAGAACCTACCGGGGTCAGGACGCGGTGTCATGCGGGTCGTGTATGCGATTTCTCACTGCTTTTGATAAAGCAGGGCTAGCCTGAGTGACAGGCATTTTGTCTCCCTCAATCCGGGTCAAAGCGTGTCAACCCACATCCTGAGGTGGGTCGCTGGGAGCCGGGTTAATCCGGGTACTTCCCAGGACATGGTTTCACACTATGCAGGATTGTGACCCGGGTAGCCAGAACCCGGGTCTGGACCCAGGTAGGAGTGCCAGTGTGAAAGTGAGTCTTTTGTAGGAATTAATGCCACTACTGTTGACTAATCAATTCAATACGTTGGTTGGTCCAAATCACGCCTATGCAACCTAGCAATGTTTTCTTTTCTGTTAAAGGCCATAGATGTCCTACTTTATTTATTTTAACAGTGCCAGTATTTAGCCCAGCGGTGATGGAATTAACACTAAACATGTCCCGATTTTTAGTGGAGGACACTTCAACCCTGCAGTAACGCTGTCTGTGTACCTGGTTGGAGGGCTGAACTTCGTTCTGCTTGCTCCTTACATCATGGCTCAGCTGTGTGGAGGGATGCTGGGAGCAGCTCTGGCCAAGGTACAGTACAGTAAATGGCAGAAGTACACATTCAGCTCTTGCTGGCTATCATCAGTTAAAGTTATGACACGATTAATATGAAAATCTCAACCATACCAAATAGAACACTCAAACAGTAATACTAAAATAAACTTCTGTGACAAAAGTTTTGTCTTCTCATTGAGAAAGACGTAGTCTAAAGTTTGTTCTACTATTACTACATATACCAGGTAAAAAGGCAAGATACTGTAAGATAAAAAAAATAAAATAAATAAAAACCTCATAAGTGGATGAAATTTGAAGGTGCAGTTTTCTATCACCTATCAAATTTTTTTTTGTAGATTTTTTTGGTTTACTTCAATGGCGCTTTTCTTTGTACCCTCACATGACATACAGTCTAGCAATGCAAGGGGTCCGCCAATATACATGCTATTGTGTTTTAATGTTTTATATACAGAAGTCAATCACGTCTTTAAGATCTTCGGAAAGCGTGAGCGACAAGCTGAGATGATTATCTTGCATCTGTTACCTCAATATTGATTAAAAAGGGGTTTTCATCTCACCCTTCCCCCACCTTTATATTTTTGCAAATTTACCTCCCAGATAAGGTGAGATAGAATCAGACAGGAACGTAAGCTCCACTGATACACTGTGACTGCTGCTCCCTGTAAATAGCATATACAGTAGTATGTACTGCCACGTTACCTGAATAGTAAACCCATTGCTTTATATGGAGAAAAAATGGCATCCTCATGTGAGGTCATCATGCATTTGCATCTTCCATATGTCCCCATATAAAGACTGGAAGATTATTTTTATGTATCCGTCCCCATACATGAAAGGGTTCATTTATAACATTATAACATTTTTTTCTATCAGTATATTACATGACTTAGAATAAGCAATATAATATCCACCTGTTGCGGATTATGGTTATTAATGACTGTGATTGTAGCAATAAGATGGGGCTAGTCTATAAAAATAATCAACACATATGTTATGAACATAGATTATGAGACTATGAGCAAAGGACCATTTACAGTAATAGACATATTTATATTAACATGATTCTGGGAGCTGAAAAAGATGCTGTTCTCATTATTATTATTATTATTATTATTATTATTATTATTATTATTATTATTATTATTATTATTATTATTATTGTTGTTGTTGTTGTTGTTGTTGTTGTTATTATTATTATTATTGATTCTGGGATTTCTGGTGTTATTCAGTTTTGGTTCCTAAAGGAATTGCTAGTATGCGTTTGGTACTACCTGGTGGCCAAATATTGTAATTGCACTATTCAGCTTTTAGTCCATTTTAAATGTGTTTCTCTGTTACAGTATAAGGATCTGTATTTTTCTACATATTTCTAAATGCGTTTTCCCCTGGTTTTAACCAGGCAATCTCCACAGAGGAAACGTATATGAATGCGTCCGGTGGGGCATTCACGGCTGTGCAGAGCAGTGGGCAGATCGGCAGAGCGATTGTGGCAGAGACTTTGATGACTGTCTTCTTGACTCTGGTCGTCTGCATGGGAGCAGTCAATGAGAAGAGCCGGAGTCACCTGGCTCCCCTCTGTATCGGTCTCACTGTTGCAGCCGACATATTTGTAGGGTATGGACCTGGATTATTATTTTTTTATTATTTCAGATTTCTGTCACTTAGAGACTTGCGATTTAAAATGTATGCCTATTATGTTTTTGTATGGATAGGGGGGAAGTAATAGTTCTATTTTTCCTTTGACTGCCTTGTGTTGTGTAGGGATTTCAACAGATAGTGGCATGTGTAGGTAAGCATACTGGCACTAAAGACTATGACTCTGATTGTGAGGAGCAAGCCACAGACATTGATATACAGTGTTCTTGTTTCTTAGAGGATCCGTGTCTGGAGCTTGTATGAACCCTGCTCGGGCGTTTGGACCAGCAGTGGTGGCTAACTACTGGTCTTACCACTGGATTTACTGGGTCGGTCCACTAGCTGGTGCTCTGATAACTGCCTTATTTGTAAGGTAAATCCTATAGTCTTTTTATTCTTATAAAATACTGCCCCCTCCAGTTTTAAAGCGGTATACTGAGTTTATCATTTTGTCTTCCATTTTCAGGCTACTGCTGGGTGACAGAAAAATCCGGATTCTTCTCAAATAAAGCGGCGTAAATACTTCAAGAAAAATATGTTGATGCCCAAAAAGCTCCACCTTGAAGACCAGTCTCAATTGATTCAGTGTCCTAACTATAATGATTCTACTTTTGATATGTTCTAACACGTTTTTGGGGGTCTCTAGAATGAAGACTACTTAATGGGTTATGAAAGCTCCTGGTCACCATGGAAACATATTGATTACTATGATCTATATCCACATGTATGTGCAGTTACAAAGTTTAACATAGAGACAAACAAACAGGCTGCCTTCACATACAGTACCCCCAGATTTGGATACTCATAATACCTTGTGCTGAAGATCTTTTCAAATTTCATCACAATTGGATCTCTAGATATATTTAAAAAAGTGTGACAGACGGACAGGCAGCCTCCATATACCCCAGGATACTGATACACTCAATAATTTGTGCTGATGAAGGTCCTTAATAAGGTTCATCAGTTCTCTTGTTCTCTATTAAAATGTACGTGTGACATGCAGTCAGATGAATAGAAACACAGCCTCCATATAGCAAGTTTCATTGCAGTGGAGAAAGTGTTCTAGCTATATGGAAAAATGACACACAGAGAGACAGACAAACACTGTAAACCCAAATATTATGATACTTAATATAACTTGTGCTGAAGTAGTCTGTAACAAGTTTTAACATGTTCCACTGTGCTTTAAAACTGATAATGAGTCATGACACAACACTTTTATTAACTGAACAAGTAATAGGAATAATCAAGCAATCTAAGAAATTAAGCAAAGAGAATAGATTTAGAATAGATTTAGATATAGAATAAAAGAGAATAAATTTTGAATAAATACGAACAAATGATATGGGTGTTAAATTCTAATTAAAGAAATATAATTTAACAACAGATTGATAAAAGAATCAATTACGATTTTGTAACGTCTTATTAATTAGAATCTAGATTTACTCCAAACAGTTATCCTGCTTGCATATTCACGTTACTGTATTTGTTTATCGATTTAAGACTATTATTTCCTAGATTATATTTACACTGAAAAAATTAAAACCATTACGCATATTAATTAAATGGAATTCTTAACCCGGACATAATAACCTCAATTCTTCTTAAACTAACGTATATTTAAAATAAAAAAAATTCCAGGTCAGACTATTTTTTTAAGCTTCATTAAAAAAAAACAAAAACAAAACAACAACAACATTAAAACACACATTGTGAATCCAAAGGTAAATCAATGATTTTATGACTGTGAATAAAAACAGGGTCTCTTTCAAAGTCGTTTTACTAATGGCTCGTTATAACGATTGTTAATGTAACACTTTGTAACTTAGTTAATACAAATAATAAATATTATATATCTAATGTGGTGCTATTTTAAATTACAGTTATGATATCTGCATGGCATAGAATATGAAACGACTTGGTGTGTTATATAAAGTAATAAAAAATACATATTGCAAAGGAAATCAAGACCCCTAGATATCACAATAAATGCTAATTCATAAGGGCTTAACAACTAATAAGCATCTATAAACACAGTAATAAATACATAATACACAGTCACAAGAAACAAGTCCTTGGTCACATAATAACGCTATATTTCCTTTTCCTAATAGGATCTTACACATGCTGGTGTTAAAGTAAAATATCACCTATAGATTATCATTATTATCTCTAATGAATAAACCACAGCCAAACCAGCAACATTAAAGGTCAGCTACTAGTCAGAACTCCACCATGGGGCAGCAAACTACTTGTTTTGTTCCACAAAAAAAAAAACAAAAAAAAAAAAAACAGACATGACACATAGACAGGAAAATGTTACCAACCCTTAAACACACCCAATTGTCTATAAAAAATCAAATGTAAATAGTGAAAACCAGGATATGACAGAGTGACCTAAGAAAATGTTTGTTATCCTTTTCCTTTTTTAACTTATAAAATAGCCTTTAAGCACCACGAGTTAGACATAAACTCCATAAACTGGAGAGCATTGTTATTGCAAACTAGTAATTGGCAGTCCGCAGATGCCTGTTAAAGCGATAGTGACACATTGCAGATGGATGTCAGTTATTACAAAAGCGTGTGCCATTAAAATACAAGTTTTGGTTTGTACATTCTTCCATACTTCATCAGAAAGCCAGGCTTATTCAGTTTATTCAGGTCATTTTACACATACAAGCTTACTTAACAAAACAAGCATGCACTTGCTATTACCTGCAGGAGTTGCAGGTTTTCAATTCCTCCTGCATGCTCTGCTATTACAATGGTTATTCACAGGTTGCAGGAAACATATTTTAAGGTAACAACCTTAAAAAAATATTAATATTAAAAAATTGATTTTAAAACCATGGGGGCACCTTCAGGTACGAGTATTCTATTTGTAGACAAGTAGCTAGTTCCCCTTAACCCTGAACTTTGATTTTCACCTCAATCTTAATATAACCAAATTATGCTGACTTCTGTTCTGGGTATACATATTTCCATTGATTTACAAGGGTTATTAATATTGATATCTACCAATCTTAGACAGTGTGTTACTGTAGTACAGAGGTAACAATAGCTGGTATTAGCTGCATTTTATCAGGATGGAATAAAACACTTTGGTTCAGCAGATAATACATCTGCCAATTCTTTATTAACCTATTTTTGCTAGCCCTTTTTCTCTATATTATTATTTGTTTATTTAGCAGATGTCTTTATCCCAGGTGACTTACAGAGACTAGGGTGTGTGAACTATGCATCAGCTGCAGAGTCACTTACAACAACGTCTCACCCGAAAGACGGAACACAAGGAGGTTATGTGACTTGCTCAAGGTCGCACAGTGAGTGAGCTGGGATTGAACCAGGGGGACTGGTTACAAGCCCTTTTCTTTAACCACCAGACCACACAGACTCCATATATATACTGCTAATTAAACCTTGTAACTATTAAACCATTCAGACGGTTTATACATCACACACACGTGTGTGTATTTGCATGTGTTTCTTTTTGCAGTGACAATAATATTGCTCCAGCAAAGAGGACCACACTAAATCTCCACACATACACATTAATGTGGCAGTCTTGCTCTTTGGGTGCACTATAACTGTGAGAGTTTAGCTCTGGGGACAAGATATGATGAGTTGCTGGCAGGGACAGATTTAACCTCATCCCTGCCAACTTCACATTCCCATTCCATTCATACCACACAGTGCCATAATTAGAATTCAACCCTATAGTCAGTTGCCCTAATGACATTCAAGTAACAGAAACAAGGAATTGGAGGCAAGCATATCAACATTAGATCTCAATCAAAAGTCCCAGACATCTTGGAAGACATTTCCAAACAACCTTCTGGCTCAGAAAGAGTACTGATTTGTATCCAGATCTTTAGATTTGAACCATATTTGAATCAAAAGTAAATCCCTTAAATGTGTGGGTGCTAAAGATGCACGCTTTATTAAAATACACATATTAAAGTTGAATATGGGACTACAGTTTATTTAATACTTCCGACCAATAAGAATGAAAACAGAGAACACTTAATTGTGTTGTATATTTCATAAATTATGATGCTATTATTTTAAAGCTGAGATACTCACCATATTCTTTAATCCAGCTTTGATTCAGTGTGCAAAATGCAAAAGGTGACATCCAATGCTACTGGATAAGTTATCTAGTATTCCACATATAACTCATCAACTTTATCAATTATTTTACGATTGCTACAAGATTGCTTTTTCAGCAAGACAAAGTTCATGATATTTATGATTGTCTGACTATATAACCAGTGCACATAAATGTATGTTTCTTGTCAACCTTTATCACTCCAGTCTTGACAGTCCTATTTTTCTCTGCAACATGCCTGACGAGAAGCTAGAACTCAGCCAAATGACCACCACGTTTATTGAAGAGAATCAAAAGGTTGCCAGGACCCCCAGCCGGTATGAAGAGTTCATCCAGCCCTGTGTGGCAGAGCTGATCGCCAGCATTATCTTTGTATTCATTGGAAGTGTGTCAGTGATTGAGAATGTGGAGTCCGCTGGCAGACTGCAGCCTGCCCTGGTCCATGGTCTCACTGTGGCAGTCTTGGTTGCCATCTTTGCAGAAGTCAGGTAGGCATGGCTTGTAAAAGATTTCAGAAGGAATCGCCTTGCTGCACTATATTTGTCTGCCTTGCCTATACAGTATTTGTCTGCCTTGGCTATACAGTTCTCAAACTGTAAATCAATGTTGTGATTCTTCATTAGTTTTTTGTTAAATAGTCATCTATTTCTTTTTAACAGGAAACATTTTACTCCATTTCAAACACATTTATTGCAGCAAATACAAAGATGATGCACAGATACAGTACAGGTGCATGTTGGTGTGTAGTGTATATAAGGGTTACAAATTAAAAGCTTGAGTCCTATGATCTGCACTGATGGAATAAGGGTGTGATGTGAATCTGACCACTGTATGACAAGCTTAAAATATACACCAAAACTTCAATTTCATAATGATTAGGGAAGGGATGAAAGCAGCACAACAACATATCTGATATATGCAATTCTTAAGCATTTTGAAGCATGTCAAAATAGAATAGGTTCATGCACTGTATTCAATATTATTATACATTGATACCAATTTTTTAAAGCAAGCTATTATAATCTCACTGGTGTTTGATGCTGTGCATCTTTTTTCTTTAGTGGTGGACAATTCAATCCTGTGCTAACTGTTGCTATTTACCTGGTTGGAGGAATCGACCTCATGATGGCAATCGCATACATCATAGTTCAGATGATTGGGGGATTGATAGGAGCAGCTTTGGCAAAGGTAAGCACAATTGCATACAGCAGATTAGATATTGATTATTTTGGAAGATTTTGGTTGATAATATGAACCCCGGTAGTCAGAACTTACCTCTAGAGCAGGGCTTCCCAACCCTGGTTCTGGGGACCCCATGTGTCCTCTGGTTTTCAACTGAGCTGTCAGTTATTTAACTAAATCCTTAATTGAACTAATAATTTGCTTAGACAAGACATTTTTAGTGTGGTAGAGAATTTAACCAGAACTAATCACTAATCTGAACATGGTTGGGCCCCAAGCAGTTTGGTTTAGAGAGATTGTACTGTAGGCATACAAAGCAAGCTAGGAAGGAATTTTGCAGTATTTTAGTAGAATGCATAGCGCCTGTTACTGTCATAGCAATCTTTACATGCAGGTCAGGAGAAGACTAAAGCAAAACTGGCTCAATAAACCACTGCAATATGCATGCCTGTTGATAATAGTAATAATAGGCCTCCATCATTCTTTATATTGCATTCTAAGGGAGGGAAATAATAACTTCCATTGTGACAACTCCCATTGCAAAGCATTCAAGTTTTTAATGTGTGATCCCTCCTGAAGAATAACAATAGGAAAAAAGCATTATTCATTTGTAGTGCCACTAATGCTTGCTTTACTGCTTCCATACATGGTCACAACTTTTCTTTGTTTTTGAAAGATGATGACCTCCAGGGTCAAATTTGCAAACGCAGCAGGGGCAGCCTTCACGGTGGTTAAATCCAACGACCAGATTGCAGCGGCTGTCTTTGGAGAGATAGCAATGACCTGCTTTGTCGTTATGGTGGTCTGCATGGGGGCTGTGAATAGCAAGAGCAAGACCCCACTGGTGCCATTTTGTATTGGCTGCACTGTCATAGTCAATGTACTGGCAGGGTAAGTTTACAGATTTGAGTTTCGCTGTTCGATAAAGGCATTTATTAGTGTTCGGAATCATAGGTTTGCAATTACTGCTGACTGTTGTTTACCTCCCAAAAAACACTAGTTCTTTAATGTCTGTGTAATCAGAAGTTTTAACTTGTTTTTCTATGCCCTCTTTATATAGGAGCATCATATCTAACAAGCTGCTTCTTCACTTGTTGATACACATATCCAGAACACTACTTTTTGTATTGACGTCTGTTGTTATTTTAGGGGTGATGTTTCTGGCACCTGTCTGAACCCTGCTAGAGCGTTTGGACCTGCAGTTATGGCTAACTATTGGTCTTACCACTGGATCTACTGGATCGGACCATTAGTGGGTGCTCTGCTAGCTGCAGGACTGATGAGGTAAATGATGAAATCCTAGTAATCTGAAAAGTTGAATTGAAAAAGCTTTACATGTGCTGTGTATGCTGTTTACACCGTAGTATGAAAACAATTAGATTATTTCATACAAACAAATATTTGTGACGATTGCTTTCAGATAAATAATACATGGGTAATATACATTGGCATTTATTAAAATATAGGTGGTATATGGTAATGCAGGGGCTGTTTATTCATAGTTCATTCTGGTTTACATATGTGTATCTTTATTTCTGTTTGCCAAGGAGAAGGAATTACTGACTACATATGTAAGAAATAGAGAAGTATGTACTTAGAGATAAAGAAGTGTCTGTTTTAGGGTGAGGTTGCACGCACATTGTAAAACATGGTCATGGCCAATACTATAGGCTTGTTAAACCAGTGTTTCAGACTCATATGGACTATGAACTGTTCTATTTTTATCTAAGTATTTTATGAGTTCAGTGCCTGCCTAATATTGATACCTCTCATAGTTCATTTATGAATTTCTAATGCTTGAAACCTGTCTACAATTTTAATATTTAACACATTCCAGCTTCACAGTTTCAAGCAATATTAGTTATATTTGCCGACAGACTTCAAGACGATAATAAAACATGAAAAGTTAAGAAGTAAAGCTTATCAAAAAATAGCTAATAGGATATTAAAATAGCTCAACACTGACAGCCAGATCACCCTCTATTCCTGGCAACTGCAGTAGGGCGAGCAATACCAATGCTGATACTGTAGGCCACAGCTGTCAACTAAACTAGTTATTTACCATCGTTACACAGAGATAGGCAGTCATTTGTTAACGCAGCGACTTGTTTTGTTTTTATTGCAGGTTGATAAATCAATGCTAGGTTTTCATCTTAGTAAGGGAGGAAGTGTTGAGTACCTATCTACTGGGACAGTGCAAAGTGAATGTTTCAATTCTCACATGTATAAGCACAACCATAAGAATTACATTCCTTCTTATTCCATTGTGCTAAGCATGTGGCAAAATATTGTCACAGAAGCTGAGGTCCATTTCATTGTTTTTCTTTCTTTTTTTAAAGATTGCTTTTGGGTGATGAGAAGATACGCCTTTTCATGAAGTGAAAAAAACATCTGGTTTATTTGAACACAACACAAAGTTCAGAAGGTTTTGTAAGAAATTTTATTCTGAAGACCACTGTCAGTTTAATCCTAATATTAATGTCTCTGTTTTGCAAGACTGAAATGTATAGCCAATTCAAACAAACTTTGTGGAGAAAAAAATCTAAAAAGCTGTTGTGCTTGACACAGATTTGTATGTGGTAATTTTCAATAAACCTTGTCATTTGAATTGAGTAACAAATGAATCACTGTTTTAAGCAGCTTTGTCCCTTTTTGTATATCAAGTCATTAAGCTTTTTTTTTTGTACTGTCGCAATGTCTTTTTTGTCTTTTATAATTCATTTCAACAAAGCACATGATGTACTGTAACTGCTAGATTTTAATGCTGTTAACTACATAACGTTTGCGCATTGTGCATTACATAACACTTTACATCCCTTTCAACCAATCACATTGCTTACGGCTGTACAATTATCTAACTAGTGTTGAGTGGAGGGCATTCCAAAGCATTGTGATTGGTTGAGGAATGCTCTGCATTCCTATTGAAACAGTAAATTGGGGGAGGGATAAATTTTCTTTTTTTTTTTTTTTAACTATAGCACATTATACATTTTAAGTGCAGCAGTGATTTTCTTAACACCATGACTTTTCTTTATCAATAAGATTACATTTCATTACTGTAATGCTATTTCCCATTTTTATGCAATACACTACACTAGAATATGCCTCTTATCCTATAATTAACTGATTAATAATGTGCTTTAAGGAGTGACAGTTATTGAACTGAACCATGTCTGGGGGTGTGTATCCTAAGCTTTCTTAGTAATATTGTTTTATTTTAAGATTGTAAAACAGTGGACCACATATCTTCTAGTCCTGATTTTACCCTAAGGATTGAGACTTAATAAAAAAAAAAAAAAATCTATATGAGCATGTGACAGGATGGTCGAGTGGTGACGTCCCCAGACCAGGAAGTTGACAGACACAAGTACTGAGGGTGACAAGTCTCGAACACAAAATAATTTCTCACACAAGTATCGTGCTGGTCCTTCCAGCACAAGCAGCAATTGTTTTTTCAAATTTTTACCTCCTTCGTTCTCCATTCAACAAGCCACCCACTATCAGTGGCTGCTGTGCTTTATACATGGCCATCTCTGTGGCTATCTCCGAGACGGCCACAGTCTACACGCGTTTAGAGAGATGGGGCTTTAACCCCAGCCACACTGCCAAACAATAACCAACAAAATCACTCGTTTTAAATAACCCCAAACACTACATTCAAATCATAATACACATTTTACCAGTAGGGCTCTACCCTGTCACATATTGACACACAGGGCTCTGCCCTGCTACAGAACATAAGGCATATCTTTTATTTAACATCATGCAATCAAAGAAACTACAAAATGATATTGCAAAACTCTACCGGAAGCCATAGTTATAGTACAGTATTTCATGTCACATTTTTCAATTTTTGTCAGCATATGGAAAACTACAAAGTGGTATGTAATTCAATATGTTAACGGAACATTATTCAGCAGGTTTCATTCGACTTTATGAAGCGAAATCAGTTAATTCTATAGGGTGATGCAAAACATTTGGCCACAGCTGTATAGCAGGCACAGCAAATCTATTTGAGTTGAGTGCTGTCCCCAACAACAATCTCTCTTCTAAAGATGTTCTGTGGTAGTCATGGAAACAGAGCAAGGTAAGTACTGCTATATCCACACAGCCTAACCTTTCTGCACTACAGCAAATGCAGAAATGTAGAAAAAAATGACACAGTCCTAACTGAAGAACATGATAAATGTGTTTATTTAGTATATGCTGGAACAATGTCACTGAGATAACAGATACTTATTTATATAACACAGCAAGGCTTTCAGGTCTTACTGTACCATTTCTTCTTTCTTATTCCTCATCATCATGTATACGGCTGCTACAATCGCAATGGCTCCATGTGTTGCCAGAACAAACTGAAAATTCAAAAACATCATTTAAAAAACTGGGTCCAAACGCACTTATTTATTTTTTTGAAATACATGAAATAATCAGTGACATTTTGTATTACATTCTTCCATATAATACAGCTGACACCTGTACACAAAGATGTGAAATATACTTCTGTCAGCTCTCACTAGATGGCAGTATCTAGCATGATGGAGTCACACATGCATTTCACATTTCAAGTTTAGTTTTCAAGATCATGTTAGTTGGTTGGAAGCATGCCTGAGGAATTCAAGCTACTAGTGCAGTACAGTAGTGTGCTTACATTTCTGCGGCCCTGCAGTGCAGGTGTTGAAACGCTTTCTCCAGCCTGTAAGCGTAGGAGAGGCTGGGGCTTCAATTCCAAATAACTGTCTCTGCAGGAGAAACAAAAAATGTACAATGTACTTTATCAACTCTAGAAAGCTGTATATAGTATGAAATGGTACAAACACTGGTATGTGTGCTTTGATTGACAGAAACAACACATCATCAGCATATATATTTATGTGCTTGCCACTTTAATGTATAATAATAAAGGGGGAAAAAGAAAGGATGTGTCTAACTTAAGATCCAGTCCCACTAAGAAGAATTAAATTCTTAACCACAATTTCAGTGACGCGAGGCAGTTTTTTTAGCCTATGCTAGTGCTGTATGACACAGTAAGTTCAGTGGATTTCAGTATGCCTTTTTATATATTTTCAGATAGAAGCTGCTTTTCTGCACGGCATGTGGTGACATAAACAGAGGTCCTAACAAAGCCAAATGCAATGACTTTTAAAATGCCAATTGACCTGACATTTCCACCCAGTACCACGATTATCAAGATCTGGTCGCATTCTTTGTATTCCTAAATGTTCTATCTTGAAAAATGTTTTCACTGAACAAGTAATTACCAAGAGTCTTAACTATTTTTAACATTAGCAGTATTATCACATTATTATTTTTAACATGAGTGCAGACATGCAGCAATCAGACAGTGTCACCTACAGCACAGGAAGTGACCAAGAAACATCAGTTTAAACTTTCTATAGCAGGGGTCTCCAATCCTGGTCCTGGAGGGACGGTGTCTCTCCTGGTTTTTGTTCCAACAGTACTCTAAATTACTTAATTGGACTAATTAAGTGCTTATTAGAAGCTTAATTGGTCCAATTAATTAATTTAGGGTACAGTTGGAACAAAAACCAGGAGGGACACCAGCCCTCCAGGACCAGGATTGGAGACCCCTGTTCTATAGGATTGGACTTGAAAACTCAAAATAAGTTACTGTTAATAAAAACAGTTGCAACCTATTTACCACTGAGGGGGAGGAGGTGGCTTAGCTATTTTCAGCACTTCACATTGTTTCTGATTACTTGAATACGTTGGATGGGATGTGTGATAGACCTACTATATTTAAGTTGTAATGCAAAGTAAAATATTTAATTATTAACAGCAATACATAGTTCTTAGATAAACATATCGTATTGTATATTCACAAATGCTGTGGCTTACCTAGCTGACATACCAGTGCAGAACAACACAATGATGCAATGAATAAATTGCACATAAGGTTAGTTAACAAAGAGCAGGCTGTGGGTTTGAGGGTTGTCTCCTTTAGTCAGCATAGTGTCTACACACAATGAGAGAGATAGCCGTCCTTTTTTGAGGGCTATAACGGGACCTGCAGTTTATAGGATCCAAATACCTTATAATATGAGGACAAATTGCAGTAAAAACACAGTTAAATGCTGTCCCACTTGTATGGTTTTGAGTCCAAACCCCTCATTTCACTTTTACCAGCAAACTTCAAAGAGCCGTCTACATGCCACGTTGTTTGCTCTGCTCAGTCCAGCACCCCTTTGGTGTGTTCAAAGCAACATCAGATTGATTTCCTTGTATCTGTCATAAGAGGGCACTGCATTTTATTTTTTTTGCACACTGTATTAAAAACTGAAACCCACACTCTCCATAATTCTTTTTAATAAAACCTAAATGAGAAAGGAAAGTTTGTAAAAGCTGTTTTTGTAATTTCATTTGGCCTGATGTATGAAACTACAACGATTTTTTTGGGACCTGGTACTGGCCCCGTGTCCTGTATGCTTGAACCCTTGAGACAAAAAAAAAAAAAAAAAACATTGAAGAGTGTATTATTGATTATGTACTGTATGTGTGTTCAGTGATAGTAGTGATTATCTACAGAGGTTGAAGGTCTGTAATAATCACCTCCTGTATACCAATTCAGCAGCTCCTACTGCTGAGCTGTTTAACTATTAATCACAATCATGCGGAAAGCACTATACACTGAAAATCATTATACACCATTTCTCAGCAGAGTATGCATAGATCTGAGCAAATACAAACTAATTTCTTACACATACATTTTTTGGGGGGTCTTTCAAGAAGACATCCCTTAATCCAGATGGTCTGTCCAAAACTGTTCTATAATGTTTCAGTATTCACAAAGCCATTTACCTTGCTAACCTTTACACTGCCTGAGAGCTATGGGTTAAGGTCACAGCAGGAGATCATCAATTCATTATAATGTTCCTGAGTAAGTACAGAAGTGGGCAGGAGACCTCCAACCCTTCCAGCCTCCACAGTAGTTGGAGTAATCTCCCCATGTGCTCATAGTCCATGATCGATTCTGTGAACTGCTCAAAACAGTGAAAATGATTAATCAATACACACACACTAACACACACACTAACACACACATACACACACACACGCACACCATTTGATTACTATTGTATGTGATGTTGAATACTTTAATTCAAGAAGGCTTTATGGCCACAAAATCCACTGCTAATCCTGGGGTTTACCTTTCCAGATCACATGATTTACACTTGCCTAGACAATGACGTTACCAAACACAGGTCCGACCACTGTAGGTAGTGTCGTTTTAGCACCATTCAGCATAGTCAGAGCATTGCAAATCCCACCCCATGCCATAGCATCCAATACGTTACTCACTACTTTATTATTAGTGTGACATTATTTCTCTGAGTCTTAAGAGGCTATCAGGATCGCCGCACTAGTGAACTGACAACAATGCATTGTAACAAGGCTGCAGTGACATCGGTGTGTTCAAGCTAAGTATTAAAGAGCATCAGTAAAAATGATTAAAGGCTTCATCTATGCTATACATCTGACACATCTGAAGCTGGGAGGTTAAAGAGTTGAGGACTGATGCTAGATGATTAAAACTATAAATGAGCCCAGGATTTGAAAAATACATTTTACAACCTTATGTTATGGTGGATGGACCCGTATATAAGAAATATGTGATGTTTTATGACCACATTTACACAAAACCCAGATGAAAAAGGTATAGATATATTACTCTTATTATAATAAGAGAGGGTGTTGTATAGAAAAATCTAGGTGAACAAAAGACTGCTGGATTAATGAACTGCCTGCTCTTTCACTGGACATAATAAATAAACTGCAGGACATCTATTACAATGGTAATTGCTTTCATTGATATTCCTATTGGATTTGACCTTTCTTTGGCTTTCACTTGTGGCCGACTGGACAATATTAAAGCATTCATTATTTTCAACCCAGGCCCTGACTGTGTGGAGCTGAGATTTGTACCCAAAGCTGATAGTTAGGGCTGCCGTTGTTTTGTAGTACATTATATAACTGGCTTCCTAAACGATCTCCCCAAGGGACAAGGAGGAGAAACAGATTTTGATTTCTTTCAGGGATGGGTGTGGGCCAGTATAGCGACAATTGTTTTTGCTACCAGTGGAACAGCCAGCAAGTACAGCACTCAGTAAGCAGTAAACCAGTAAATTACTATTTTGTGGATATGCTGTATTCATCATCCAGCATTGAGTATCTTACTGCACAACTTACATAATGTATGGGGATTCAAAATCACATTCAATACTCTTAATAAGTGAAACAATCTTGTATTCAATCTTGCTTTTGGGTACACATGTATTATGTATCATAAGAGAAAGATGAAACAACTGTAGAAAATGTGACATTTGAAATTCAAATGAAGAAATATTATTTGTCAAAGAGCTGAGATGTCTTCTATTTAAAAATGATATATATTTTTTATATTTCACATCAAGTACTCACAAGTAGACATGGTATCACTTAAAAAAGGCATGTGGCCACAGAGGGGATTTTCTAAAATAATTTTAATAGTGTTAATGCACAGCACACAGTTCCACCAGAAGGCCCAGGGTTGTAACTGTTGTTTCACTTTTGTAACTCTTTCTGCCTCCCCTGCCATACAGTGTTGGGTAAGTTTCATTTTTCTGAGGCATCGATGGAAAGATGTGTTTGTGTGGAAGGTCTTTCCAGAAACAGAAAATTGTCTAACTGTAAAAGACTCGTAGCTTGTAACAATAATTAAGAGTGCTAAATGTTGGCTAAAAAAACTGAATTGTCAAATGATATCCATAAGTACTTTTAAATATTAAATTTTAAATGCAGCAGTCTGCTGTCAAAAGATGTTATGCATGTAGATGTTACTATTGGCAAGAGATGCCATGCTGGCAGCAGATTTAATTGCAATGGCTTGAGATGGAATTTTAATAAGGCTTTTTTTTATTAGTGTAAAATCAAATTTCTGAACAAGGACAACAAATAGCTATGCAGCTATGATTATTCTGGACCAGAACTAGGTGTTCAAAAATATAGGCAAAAAGACTATATGGCAACATTGATATTATTGGAAGACAGATTCACAGGGCTTTGTTATATTGTTTCCAGCAAAAAGCAATGCTTAAAGTAAAATTACTTGTAGGTTCCCCTGGGGTCTTATATCTGTGGAAGTTAAGCTATTAATATAATTGAAAATCACATTCCACACAGTCCTTGTTTCTGACATTTTTGATAAATCAAGGAGCCCCTGATTCAATAAGCCTCTGAGTCCATTTCTGCGTCATAATCCTCTGCATCTGACCTTAAGAAAACGTCATCAGGCTATTAAACAGAGGCTGCAGTGCAAAGGACTAGTAGGAAATGGCCAGTTTATAGCATTCACACCCCCAATGCCACCAAAGGGAATTGAGGTGGCTGCACATACACTGCTTTGTTAATGCTTGGAACATGTATATGACTCCAAACAAAAAGCAAGCATCAGACAATACTCTTCACTAAATGTAATTTGCGTGTTACCACAATAATAATTTTAGCAATACAGTGCCACATTTGTGTTGCTTTACAAAGGTCTATTGCAGATTGAAATGGTGATCAAAGCAGTTCAATTCAGCCTGTTGTTTCTTTTGTCCCAGCCCCTTCTCCAAAATCTAGTATGACATAGGTTGGTCGTTGAACTTAATGTCAACTTCAAGACAATAAAACATAACTGACCTGTTCAGTGTTTGTGTACACTGGCAACAAACAAATCATTTCCTGCTAACAACCAGTTTGTATTCCAAATGCACAAAAACATGTTTTTTGTAAATCTAGTCTGTTCTTTTTCCAGATCACCTGTAAAGTTATTGAATGTTGTGTGTCAAGGTAGACGGAGAAGGAGAAGGCGGCAAAAAGGTTATCCTTTAAGGATTATACATACTGTTAAGTACTGTTAATCTCTGCTTAGTATGATCGATAAAGAGCTTTTTATTATTATTATTATTATTATTATTATTATTATTATTATTATTATTATTTGTTTGTTTGTGCCCAGCACAGGTTTCAAATAATGTAGCTGTAGAATTCTCTGGCACCAAAAAAAAAAAAAACAGAAGTGAAATTGAAACGTACATCGAAGCAATTTGCTTATGTAAGAGCTTGAATTTCAAGGGGGTTTCCATGGCATTCTCTTTTTATAGCACAGTGATTATATGCAGAGCGATGCAGATACAAAATGAATAGAGATAGGTGTAAAGACGTTCTACACTGGATTTAGATTGCTGATTAGACAATGAGAAAAACATATGTCAACATGTATGTACTGCATTTGCATTTTCTGGTGAGAATTTTCCATCTCCCTTAAAGAGAGATGGTGCAGGAGGCAAGTAATAGCCAGGGGTCTCTTGCATATCAGCACACGCAGATGCCATAAAACTGAAGACAAACAACCTGAGATTAAAGGGCTAGTTAAGTCATCTCAGGGCTAGCTTGCCAAGCTATTTCCCTAACTCAAAGTCCTAACCTTAACCATTATCAGTTATTGTACAACAGAGAGAACTGCATCCTTAATTACACTGTAATTATTGGTCATCGTTTCCTTGTAAAGCATTCCAAACATCAAAGAGCCTTTAGTTTACTAACTGCTAACAACTTGCTAAGTAACATATTATATTTACAAATGTTGTCATTTGTTTGTGTAAAATCAGCAAACCCCATTTAGGGATGATCAGTTCTACTTCCAAATCAATTACATTAATTACTAATAAAGAGGTAGCTGTAGAAACGTTTCGATCAGGTTTGTTATACATTATTAACCCTCATAAGGTAACCTGGGGTTAGTATCAGTTATTATGTGGAACTAGTGACTTGATTTTTGTTTCCTTTTAGGTAGTTGTCAGGCACCCATCCTGTTACACTATGCAAAGGATAATTCTAGTCCAGGTAGCCTGGTTGAATTTCCCAAATTGTTTTAGGTTTTAGGTTCATATGGACCCCAGGCGTACTGTATCGGAGGGCCCAACCTTCTCGCGTGAATATCTCAGGCACCGTAATAGCTAGCTTTGTGGTTTGAAAGTACAGATTTTGAGCTTTCCAGTGGTGTATCATATGTCCTGAATGCACGTTCCTAAGCGAAACTACAGCAAACCGAAACTAATGCTTGAGTCATGTG
Source organism: Acipenser ruthenus (assembly GCF_902713425.1). NCBI lineage: Eukaryota > Metazoa > Chordata > Actinopteri > Acipenseriformes > Acipenseridae > Acipenser > Acipenser ruthenus. The sequence goes on from NC_081210.1 coordinate 7,242,267, forward strand.
ACATGGGTCGGCTACTAAGTTTTGTTTGTTGTCTATTACTCGGTCGCTTCAACAGATAGCATTCAGGTTTCAACGTCATTTAAAAGCGCAGGTTTTGCGCTTTCCATTGATGCCAGGCATGCTTGTATGCGTACTTTCTACCACCCTCTCATTCAGTGCTCCAGTGCTGTGACGCGCAGCAAATCTGTAGGTGTGTTCAAGTGCCTGTAACTAAAAAACTGATATATGACATGCCCGGATGACATGTTCCTAGAATAAACTACAGCGTCCAGAATACAGTGGTGCCTTCACTTGCTAGGAGACAGCTGTGTGCATTGGGCCTCTTATCCATTTTGCATAGCATAAACAACACATTATACCAAACGATGGCTAGAAGTGAAGGAAAAGCACAATAAAGTGTTCTTATACACATTTTCATTCATTCATTTACTCCAGTTGTTAGTTATATGTTGTTTTATTACTGGGGTCCAATTGGACCCCAGGTTACCAGGAAAGTCAGTTTTCTGATGTGTCCTTATGAGGGTTAACACAAAAAGAACAACATTTGTGAACTTGTCTTAGTAATCAAGTAAAGTAAACTAAAGTTCCCCTTAAAAGAAGGTGTGTTCCCAATAGTGTGCTACATAAATTATGCTGGTATCATTGCTGCCACTATGAAAAAGTTTGAATAATGCACTACAGTACACCAACATAATTGAGTTATAAAAGCAAAACTCTAGAGAGTGTTATTGAAGTGTGAAGTGCAGTACATTAACAGGATTTATCAACCAACACAGTGTGGAGTAGTGGTTAGGGCTCTGGACTCTTGACCGGAGGGTTGTGGGTTCAATCCCCAGTGGGGGACACTGCTGTTGTACCCTTGAGCAAGGTACTTTACCTAGATTGCTCCAGTAAAAACCCAACTGTATAAATGGGTAATTGTATGTAAAAATAATGTGATATCTGCATAATGTGAAATCTTGTAACAATTGTAAGTCGCCCTGGATAAGGGCGTCTGCTAAGAAATACATAATAATAATAATAACATAAAAAAAGGACAAGTATGGTTCTGCAGTATGAAAATGTTAGTCTATTACACAAGAGAGGAATAGCAATCTCTTTGAAGAACCAGAGCAGCAAAGCACAATAAAAAATACTACAGATAAAACAAAATATTGCTCTCTAATATGTTTAATAATATACTATCTTGTATTATTATTACTATAAATCACTGGTTTCTTTCATGGAACCTGTCATTTATTCAAAATCCCCGGGAATGCATTCTTTTCTGCATCATTAGTATGCACATGGCTCTGTTTCAAAACACAAGTCCCTAGTAGGCCTGTGGTAGGTGTCAATGGGAATAATGCACAGATCATAGGTGGAATTAGATATTGCTGCATGTAAAGCTTAACAGAAGCTCATAGCCCGTGCGCAAAGCAGCCCACGCTGTACAGTCATACCATTTAATTCTCCCTTCACTGCTACTTGTGAATAAACTAGCAATTTCCCAGGGCCAATTCAGCTCCCCAAAAAACGTTCATTTACCTCTTGGCATGGAGTGTTTCATTGCTTACTGCTGTGCTGAGACTGCACGGCTATCATTTTACAGCTTTTATTTTACTTTTTAAGACCACTCTAATACTTATGCTCTTGCCACATCACTTGTCTGATTAACTCTCAAAGGTTGCAGTGCTGGAAACATTTCCTGGAGGATTTAAAAAGAGACAAACTGCCATTTCTGTTTTACTGCAAAAGTGAACTAGCAAGGGCCAAGGGCACTGACGCAGTACACAAATAACTGAAAGCGATTTATCAATTAACTCGAAAATCTGATGTACTAATGCATGAAAAATGATAGAGTGCAAACCAATTCATGATACTGTATAGCCTTGATAATCCAAACTTTTATTTTACTCAGATTGTCAGCTCCAAATAAAGGCCCATGTATCTATTTTTCATATACTTAATTACAAAATGAAAAAGGTTTGCAGTTGCTAGCATCTTTTGTAATTGCACTGTATTTACACACGGCTGTGTATTTTGCAATATAATTACTATGTGACCACACATGCAATCACAGTGTAACTCGTGTAGGTAAGGTAAAGGGAAATCATTCCTATTATTTTGTTTCTGTCTCATAATAAGGAAGTTCAAAATAAAAGAGAGGACAAAGTACATTTCCCATACCCGTCACTACCTGTAACTTCTGATAATGAGTTATTAGAAATACAGGAATAAACTGGACTACTTCAAATAAAAAGAGACCTTCACTACAATATTTCAGCCTCAATAAACTGGAAACATTACTAATTCATTTGAACTTTAGTTACAATGAATCATACACATGGTTGTACAACACAAGTCAATGCAAGCTAATGCACTGTCAAGATTTGTGTCATAAAAGGTCATCAAAGATATTTTTTAACAGGATTGATCCGTTGAGGCATGACCTTCTGGGGTTCCTTTCTGGGAATCAGTCCAGGTGGAGGGAATGTAACTAGCATGGAATTTGCATTGGAATGTTAAAGGAGTGATAACATATGCTTTACCTGGTATTGATTTTATTATCAATGGCTCCCCCTTTATTGAGGTGGAAATGTTGGGGTTCTGTACTTTTTTAATAGGACATGCAAATATTTTATACAGAACACTACAGATGACTTGGTGCATCAGTGCAGTGAGGGAACTGGTAACAGCAATCAGAAGCAACACAAGATTTATGTTGCTAGTGCTGAGAAGAGGTACTGTGAGAAAATAGATTTAAAAAAACCTTGTTTTTCCATTCTGCACCCTTGCTTGCTTTTCAAAGAGTATCATAGATAACACTATGTAACACAATTTTTGTTCCTGGGTAGTAAGTTTTATTTCCTAATTGCTTATACCTCAAAAGTATAGAAAATGGCTATTATTCCCCACAAACTTTGCTTTTGTGACCAGGACAGTGATATTTTGAAATTTACCTATTTCCAATGAGAAAACGGGCGAATTTGTGTCTTTTCGTTCACATAAAGTCAGAAAAAAACAACATATGAATCCAAATTAATATGTATTTATACTAAAGTAATACAAAAATGACTACAAAAGATTTAGAAGTGAGTAGTTTTTCGAGATTTACGATTATACTGTAAATCACTTTCACGAATCAGCCCCCAAATGTAGTCTCCCATCATGTTCTCGTTATACTGTCCTTGGTAGCAGCGTTCAAAGTCCAGTATATCCTGGTGGAAGCGCTCGCCTTGCTCCTCCGAGTACGCTCCCATGTTCTCCTTGAATTTATCAAGATGAGCATCAAGGATATTGCCTTTGAGGGACATCCTACAGCCCATTGTGCCGTCGTTGTTCACCAGAGTCTCAACCAGCTCCACATAGTTTTCGGCCTTGTGATTGCCCAGGAAGCCCCGAACCACTGCGACAAAGCTGTTCCAAGCCACTTTCTCCTTACTAGTGAGCTTCTTGGGGAATTCATTGCACTCCAGGATCTTCTTTATCTGTGGTCCGACGAAGACACCGGCTTTGACCTTTGCCTCAGACAGCTTAGGGAAGAAGTCTTGAAGGTACTTGAAGGCTGCCGTCTCCTTATCTAGAGTTCTGACAAATTGTTTCATAAGGCCCAATTTGATGTGCAGTGGTGGCATCAGCACCTTCCGGGGGTCCACCAGTGGCTCCCACTTGACGTTGTTCCTCCCCACAGAGAACTCGGTCCGCTTGGAAGGGTCCAACATGCAGAAGTAGCAGTTGCTTGAGTGGTCAGTGGGTTCCCGCCAAATTCTTGGGCTAGCGAACTTCATGGCTGTCTTTTCCCCTCTGTACCATCCTACAAAAATACATTTATTTCACCCATGACTAATGTGTAAGAGATTCTCGCAACATTTTTCAGATATGATATATTTTTTCAATAACATTGAAAATTGTAAAACATTTTAAAATTAAAAAAACTTTTACAATTTTAAAAATTTTAACAAATTTTATAACATAAAATTCCGAGCAACAATTGTCCATCTTACCTTCCAGAGTTTTTTTGCAGTGCTCGCAGGTGAAATGAGGTGCCCAGGGTTTGTCTTGATCCCCGACAGGCATGCCGAAATATGCCTTGTAGGCCTCACACATCTTAGCAGATGCTTCCACGGAGTACTTTTTCGCTCTTGTCTTGATAAATTGGCCGCAGACATAGCAAAATGCGTCTGTCGGATGCTTGCAGCCTCTTGATGCCATCTCAGAAAAATGCATATATGTATCCACTTAGGCAGCTGGAACTAAACTAAACTGGTGGGCTTAAGGCCCCTGTATTTATACTACTATTTATATTACTGGAAAGTTCTAGAAAGTTCTAGAAGTTACTCCAAGTTTACTCAGCACTGAATCTATTTGGAATGTTCTGGAAAATAGGTAAATTTCAAAATATCACTGTCCTGGTCACAAAAACAAAGTTTGTGGGGAATAATAGCCATTTTCTGTACTTTTGAGGCATAAGCAATTAGGAAATAACACTTACTACCAAGGAACCAACAAAAAAAAAAAAAAATTGTTACACAGTGTAATTAATGTCCACAAAGTAGCTAAGACCTTGGTTTGCATTTGAAGGACAGCGCCCCCTGCTGCATGTTGCACTGGATTGGCTCTGATTCAGAGTGAATGATGCCTCATACTGAGTCACCAAAACCACATTCTGCATCTAATTGCGATCTACCTCACTGTCTTGGTCCGTGGTATAAAAATCAAGAAAGTACAATCTAGCATCTCTTTATAGCTGGTATGCCTGATAATAACTGGCACATTAAGAGGCTAATTTGGTCTTTTCGGCTCATGTGCTTTATCTAGAAACACAAGATAATTCTCCTCTGCAGGGAAGCACTACCATAGCAGAAATTAAACATAATTAATGTGTACAGTATTGAGAACATTTCTCAGATGCATGATCACTGCTTTTAAATTGTAATGCATAAACCAGATATGCTGCTGAAGTTACACCTCAATGCCATAATTATGCCAAAGTCATAATTATTTTGTTTGTTGTTATACATGGTAACAAGCACATGTTGGGATTGAGAGAATTCAATGTGCTAACTGAGTGTTAAGTGGGTGTGACGGTTTCATCAGCTTTTCCGCGGTAAGTTCTTACAAAATTTTGTGTGTGCGTGTGTGTGTGTACAGAGCTCAAATTTGTTGATACCCCTCCACAAAAAACGAAGAATGCACAATTTTCTCTGAAATAACTTGAAACTGACAAAAGTAATTGGCATCCACCATTGTTTATTCCATATTTAATAGAAATCAGACTTTGCTTTTGATTTTTGATTCAACATAATATTGTAAATAATAAAACAAATGAAAATGGCATGGACAAAAATTATGGGACCGCTAACCTAATATTTTGTTGCACAACCTTTAGAGGCAATCACTGCAATCAAACGTTTTCTGTAGCTCTCAATGAGACTTCCGCACCTGTTAACAGGTAGTTTGGCCCACTCTTCCTGAGCAAACTGCTCCAGCTGTCTCAGGTTTGATGGGTGCCTTCTCCAGACTGCAAGTTTCAGCTCTTTCCATAGATGTTTGATAGGATTCAGATCAGGACTCATAGAAGGCCACTTCAGAGTAGTCCAATGTTTTGTTCTTATCCATTCTTGGGTGCTTTTAGCTGTGTGTTTTGGGTCATTATCCTGTTGGAGGACCCATGACCTGCGACTGAGACAGAGCTTTCTGACACTGGGCAGTACGTTTCACTCCAGAATGCCTTGATAGTCTTGAGATTTCATTGTGCCCTGCACAGATTCAAGGCACCCTGTGCCAGGCGCAGCAAAGCAGCCCCAAAACATAACCGAGCCTCCTCCATGTTTCACTGTAGGTATGGTGTTCTTTTCTTTGAAAGCTTCATTTTTTTGTCTGTGAACATAGAGCTGATGTGACTTGCCAAAAAGCTCCAGTTTTGACTCATCTGTCCAAAGGACATTCTCCCAGAAGGATTGTGGTTTGTCAATATGCATTTTAGCAAATTCCAGTCTGGTTTTTTTATGTTTTTGGTTTTTTATGGGTCTTCTTCCATGGAGCCCACTTTCGCTCAAAAAGCGACGGATGGTGCGATCAGAAACTGACATACCTCCACCTTGGAGTTCAGCTTGTATCTCTTTGGCAGTTATCCTTGGTTCTTTTTCTATCATTCGCACATTCATCCTTCTGTTCAATCTGGGGTTGATTTTCCTATTGTGGCCGCGCCCAGGGAGGTTGGCTACAGTTCCATGGACCTTAAACTTCTTAATAATATTTGCAACTGTTGTCACAGGAACATCAAGCTGCTTGGAGATGGTCTTGTAGCCTTTACCTTTGCCATGCTTGTCTATTATTTTCTTTCTGATCTCCTCAGACAACTCTCTCCTTTGCTTTCTCTGGTCCATGTTCAGTGTGGTGCACACAATGATACCAAACAGCACAGTGACTACTTTTCTCCATTTAAATAGGCTGAATGACTGATTACAAGATTGGAGACATGTGTGATACTAATTAAAGAAACTAATTAGTTTGAAATATCACTATAATCCAATTATTTATTATCTTTTCTAAGGGGTACCAACAAATGTGTCCAGGCCATTTTAGAATATCTTTGTAGAATAAGCAATAATTCATCTCTTTTCACAGCTTCTTTGCTTTATTCTATGACATACCAAAGGCATGCAAGTATACATGATAAAATAGCTTTTAATTTCATCACTTTTCAGGAGGAATGAAGCATTATTTCAATGAGCTGTAAGGGTACCAACAAATTTGAGCACGTCTGTACTTGCTGTATTTTGCTCCTTGATTAATTTCTCCCCTTCCCCTTAGAAAGAATTTGAAATCTATAGTTTAGAGGCCCATTGCTTTTTGCTGTTTGTGCTGTCTTTCCTAGCAGCCTTGTAGGATTTGTTCAAGAGCAAATAGCATTTAGTGTCGCATACACTCCTGTACATGTCATTCATATTTAACATGGTGACTGCAACTAGGGGTCACTACCCATTTTAAAAGATTACCAAAGGGTAGGAATAATGTCAGGAACAATGTCAGAAAGATAGATCTGGACAGGAAAACGAGATGTAGTTCCCTTTCAATTCAAAGACGACCACTAACGACATTATGTATGGGATATGCCTGCCCATTGGGTAGGTATCACTGAGCTCTCTATACCAGAGATGCCGATAGGCCCTTTCCTGGGATGACGCACTCGGTCCAGCCTACCGAGGGATTAAAACCTTCATCCTGAGGAAGCCATTTCTCTTTTTCCTTCTCAAGATGGTAAGGTAAGAGCTTCTCGAGTCGAATCGAGTCGATTGTATTTCCCTTGCATTCTTGCTGAAAGCTGGATCGCTGCTTTCCCGGAATCAACGACTCTTAAAAGAAAGAGCCTTTCGCCTTTTCCTCTTCCAGCGGCCTCCTCGCTTGTGTGGTAGGCCGCTCTTTGTTATCTGTCTGTCGTGTGTGAGCGACTGCCTGTGCAGTCACCGAGTTGTTGTCTATTTCTTTCTTGAGAGTACACAGTTCCTCCACAGGGCTAGGCCTTGTCCCATCCCCGCTGTTGAGTGACTCTTCCAGCCATGCTCTCCTCCACGGGGCTAGGCCTTGCTGCATCTCCACTGTTGAGTAGACCTCGCCGGCTGCATAGGCCCGCCCACCTCGGTGAGTCGGGCCTTTTAAACAAACAGTGTGCTCTCCCCTATCTATTCTACGGTTTTCTCTGTCCGCTTCCTACTCGCCCAATGCAGTTTTGGCCCTTGTGTCCCCTGGTGCATGCCCGGGTGTGTGACAGCGCGGTTAGGGCTGGCACAATTGCATAGCTGCCCCCCGGTGCTTCGGTACCGCAGTGCACGCATAGCCCTTGGTACCACGGTATCTTGGTGCGCAAGGTGCTTACTGCATATGGCACATGGTGCCCAGCGCTACAGCGTCAGTGCACAGACACAGCGCCACATGGTACACGGTGCACATAGTACTCTCAGTATTCAGTGTGTGCAGTGCACATGGTGCTTGGCCCACTACTACAGCACTAGTGCACGAACGCAGGTGCTGCACGGTACACAGTGCACAGTACTCGGTGCGCACAGTGCTCGGTACCCATGGTGCACACGGTGCACACGGTGCTTGCTGCCCACTGCTACAGAGCTAGTGCAAGAGCGCACAGTGCTGCACGGTACTTGGTGCACGTAATGCAATGGTACTCGGTGCGCACGGTGCTCGGTAGGCAGGTGTCTAGTACCTCGGTGTGCATAGCGCCCTCGGGTGCTCGGTGCACAAGGTGCCTCAATGCCTGTAGACGGTGCTCCACTCCGCTGTAGGCTACGCGCTGCCCCGGTGTCTGACTAGATTTTGGTACAATATATGGTACAACGGTAACTTAAAGACAGGGGCAGTGGTAACTTAAAGTCATCTACAATGGTATAAGGAATTGGTAGAATGCTACCACAGTGGTAACATTTGGATATTTTACATAATATTGCATTAGGGAGAGTATTTATAACGAAGAACTAGAGATTGCAACTGTGTACTGACAATATCCAAGTATGGGCACCTTCAGAAGGTTAAAACTCAATCTTCCAGACAGACTGGAACCAGCAAACAAGCAAAATGTGGATAAGAACCTGCTTAAGTGAGACTATAGCCAATAAGACTATTTCTTACAACATACAGAACCAACAACATGTTCATACTGCATTTTGTAGTTATATAAATCTGTATGCAGCAAATCACTGAAAAATTATTATTAGTAATATTAGTAAGTACATTACATTATTATTAGTAGTAGTAATATTAGTAAGTACATTGTTTAATATTCATGACAGTGACTGACTTGCATTGGAATTTTTTTTAGCACAATGCAGGTTTTTTAATGACTGCCTAGCAGGTAAAAAAAGATAAATGTGTGAGTGAAGCGTAACAATATTGTACAGCAATAGAGTACTGCAGTGGTTAGATTGCTATCCAATTAGCATTCAGAACTGTCGCAGTTCAGATTAACAAAGTGAGTTCTGGTTTTCCTTAAACAGGGTTTGACCACACCACAGGACATGTTCTACTGTATGTGTATTTCACAAAAAACACATTTACAGACCAGGGGTCCTTACGTAACATACATAAACAAACAAACAAAAAAAACAGCTCAAGCTTATATAATCATAACAATAATAATAAAAAAAACTTTAAAACACACGTAAAAAAGGGGGGAAAATTACCACCCACTGCCGCCCTCGGATTTCAGTTTCTAGTTCATACTTGACCAGTTTAACCTGCTGTCCCCTGCAGAAGGCGTTTGTGTGTTAAACTTAGAATCTTCAGAACTCATAAACACATGCTCTTCTGAATCTGAATGAAATATTGCCGAATATCCAGATGTTGCTGTTTTTTTCCCCCTTAGTTATAAAAACAAATGAATTTTAGAAAGGTGCTGCATTGACATATTTGTAAGCTGAAGTTTTTATCCACAGAGGAGGCACAGCAATATGATACAGACAGCTCCACCTGCCATCGTGCCTCAACTCCAACAGCCCTGGAGGGACCAAGTATTGTATACTGGGTGTGGGAGACCACCTGCAAAGCAGACCATGGTTAACAGTGTGTTTTCTGGACTCGTTTACCAGAGACTAGGTCTTAAAACCAATTAGAACTCTTTTCACACAGACCCTCCAAGTGCCACTAGACTGAAATTACACCCTGGTATACAACTGTAACCCAGCTACCCTTTTCACATATTTTGTTCACAAGATTAAACAAAGAACCTAAGAAGTATATAATCAAGCTGTATACAAATACTTGATAAGCATTACTTTTCTATCTCAACGTGGAACACTGTTAAGAACATAAGAACATAAGAAAGTTTACAAACGAGAGGAGGCCATTCAGCCCATCAGCCGTAGCTTATTGATCCCAGAATCTCATCAAGCAGCTTCTTGAAGGATCCCAGGGTGTCAGCTTCAACAACATTGGTGAGCCAGAGCCTATTTTTACACCCTCAGTTGCATACTTTTTTTAGTCAGTTAGTACTACAAAATTGCTGTAAAATGTCCTTATTTACCAATAACCTACGTCTTGATTCACATTATATTTTCTGTGTGTGTGAAATTGTACTGGCAATTGAAAAACATGTTCATTATTATGGGTTCCAGTGCAAAACAAAACACAGTGAACATTAAATCAAAACTCATAACAATGCCCCTCCTTATGGATAAAGGAAAAAACACCATCACTGGTTTCCTGTCAATTACCCAGCTGGTTTAATGAAATCCACTACAGTTGGGTTTTCATTACCAAATGGTCTTCAATGCAGTACTGTGCTATCGCTCTACAATATATTTTCTGATGTGTGCTTTTGAGTGTTTTTTTCCCATCTGAATGCATTGCAGTATTAATACAGTAAGCTCTTCCATTTTGGATCCTTCAAAGCTGACACGGATTTTTACGAATTCTACCCATAATGAATTTGTAATGTCTGGGGTTTAGGACTAGTGGATTCAGGTTGTTTATTTGGATCTGGATATGTAATAAATGACAATGCAGTGAAGGACATTTTACTTTTATTGTAAACAGCTCTTGTGTCACCAGATTCAGCAGCAAACCCATACAACCAGCTCTGACCAGTGGAACCGACTTCTGTATGTGGCAATTTATTCAGCAACACAGTTCATATACTATACTTAGATTTACCTTTACAGCAAACAGAATGACAGCTGCTTTGAACAGTGTGCATTGCAGCCCTGTGCTTTTACAAGCAGACCAAAGCTTTATGAGACCCTGCCACTAGGCAGCTTGACTGATGGGTGTTCAACGCCACTGGATGCAGCCAGTTATTTGCAGCAGCCTGCATCGTTTGCTGCTGGGTTGAGCAAATCAATGATGGTTCTACAGCACTGACCAGCTGCAGACTTGTCAAGTCATGTTCATGACTGGAAATTCTTGGCATTTTCTTAAGTTTTTGGCAACTATGTATTCATACTATTTACTGGCACTAAGATTATAGACAGCCCTTACTTTTGCTCATTTCTCATTGGACACCCAGCTGGTATATACAGTAAAACCACAGTTCCTTGAAATAGGGTAGAAGGACCAGCAGAAAAAACAGCAATTTCCAACATTGGACACAGTTATTTTTTAACTCAGATTTACAGTATTGGCATTATGGGTGTTGTGCAGTATAATTCTAAACTAAAGGTGTAGCCAATATTATTTTTTGTATGAGTGGTGTCAGTAGCAGATTGAATACAATAATTCAAATTGAAGGTGACAGTATCTTATTAGGTACACATTGCCTGCACTGGCTGTGTGGTCCTAACCTAAAAGACACACAGTGCTGGTTGTAAATTTGTAGAGTAACACAATGCGCGGTTTTACAAGATTCCATTTGCAATGAAATATCTCTCGCTGAGTATTAATTCTTGTTGTTGCATCTGAACTAGAGTATGCAGTGCAATTATACAATCTTAATATCGGCTGTAGTAGGCGGGGTTAAGGATATCACATGGTAGACAGAGGTGGATAGCGGTAAGAGCCGATCTAAGAGCTCAGTGTACCAGCAGCAGCAGCAAGTCTGCAAGGTGCGGGAGAGGAACTGCTTCAGTGTAGCGCTGCACAGCCAAGTACAGGGCTGACAGACAGTCGTGTCTTCATCAACACAAAAAAACACAACTTTGTTTATTAACACTTCCGTGTTCAAAATGGCTGATCCGGTTGGCAGTGACGGCGAGGAGACCACCGCCCGTGGTTTTGCCAGAACTGGGGCTCTGAGGCAGAAAAACGTCCATGAAGTTAAAGATCACAAGTTTATTGCCCGGTTCTTCAAGCAACCGACCTTCTGCAGCCACTGCACAGACTTCATCTGGTGAGCCACCTAAGATACTCCGCTCTCAGCGGAGCCAAACTCGCTCCACCTGTGCAGCAGCTGTATTCCGTTTCAGAACTTAATATCACTTGGATAGGATCTTGTACAGTATTCATTTTACTTTTTTTAATTTAAAGAAAAAAGTGGTTATTAATTGCCAATTTAATAGGAGTAATATATAATAGGTTATATTGGTTAATGTTCCATAGTTTACATTTTGAGTTGTATTTTAAACAGATTGCAAGTTATCGTAAATCGTAACATTTAAAAGTATTGTGATATTGCGAGAAAGAAAATGCCACTAATTAATTTTGCATTCAGTGCTATATACTGTAGATGTTTACGGAACATTTCAATAGAGCCATATATAAATACTTGCATTCAGACGCGCATTTTGCGACATGCATTTCCTAGATGCATCAGGAGAGTATTGACATTTGCAGCCGTGCTTCCTTTCTTATTTCTGCTATTGTAGGAATTCTGACAGATTTGCAGACAGGCGTCCAGTTAATAATTGGATGTTAAAGGACGGTTTTCTGGTCCCTGTTCTAACCATTTGTTCCCGTTTTACCTGCAGGGGATTCGGGAAGCAAGGATTCCAGTGTCAAGGTGGGTGTGCTTTTTGCTTTGGAAATGTTTGCATTACAAGATTTTTTCTTTCTTTCTTAATCATGCGGTGATACATTGTAATGCATCCTGTTAGTATTATGTAGTCGTTTTTTCTTTTGGGGCGGATAATGAAGCGACTTAGTGGTGCATGAACAAGCGGGCTTGTGCCCTAATAATTTGTAAATAATAACACTCTACATGAACTCTGCTTTAATGTAGGTCACAAGTTCTTGGGTAATAATTTATTCCTGCACGCATGGAACCCATTTTTTTGCATACAATATTTGCTGTCTATACAGTGTCAAAAGATGAATGCATTAATCTGCAGTGGTTTTCAAATAATTAATTTCAAACCCAAAGGTTTTTATATTACAATGTGTGTTCTTTGACCTGCTGTCCTCATGTGGTCCACATTTTGGTAATTACATTTTTCATAGATGATAATTTATATATCTATATAGTATTGGATTTGATTTCTTTATTTGTGATGACCTTTTTTTCAAGACACGTTGGCTGCATTCATTGTATAATTATTTCAAGATTTTATATGGACACTTACTTTCCACAAACCTCTTTTTGCTAGCACAAAATAAATTCAGGGTCATTTATGTCAAAATGATGGGTGCCGCCTAACATTTTGACATCATGTTGGATCAAATCAATCCTATATATTTAAACCTCTCAGGGAGCCAGAATTGACAGGAAGTTGCCTAAAGATACAGGACACCTCGATGCAGTATATCGTGCCATTTTGTCCAAAACAATGTTGTGGTATTGATTTGATGTCAGAAATGAATCAGGCACCCTAAAATGATGGCAGAAAGTACTGCATTTCTGTAAGACAAGGGACAATTCAGATTGGGGTTTGGAATGAGGTCAAAAAAGTTTTGGACAATATCCTTATGAAAACAAAAAGTATGATATTCAACAGATTGTCAAAAACTTGATCTTTCAGTCGGTATGAATTTGAAGCTGATTTGAAGGGGTGTCACCAGATTTGATTTGGAATGATGCAGATACTCTCAAGTCATCTGCCGACAGTACTATCAGTTACTGCTTTTACACACACAAGGAATCGACCCTTTTGGAATTGATTACTAAAATCTGAAAACAAGTGTGCAGCCTGTGTGTGCAAAACTCAGTCGGGTTCAAGGGAATCGGCACTTCTGAATTGAAGCATTTCAATCAGATTAAAACTTCAGTCAGCTCCAAACTGGTTTGCATTCAGGTTGTTTGACTCCCATTTCATTGTTGGTGTAAATGAGGTGCGTGTTGGAAACCCAAAATGATGTGACACGTACAGTATTATAAACCCAAGAAGGAGCAATACATTGCTATAGTTCAGCGCCGATACAGGATTCTGTAGCTCTAACACAATAGCTTCAATTGAGTTAGGTTGAATATTGAATTACACTGCATTACTGTAAACATAAAATAAATGTATTCTTTGCAATACGGTGGTTTTACTGTATTTTGGCACAGTCATTTTATCAAGAAAACCAGTTAATTGATTTAACCTGCTGTGTTTGACCAAAAAACCGGAAGAATAAAGTACTTTTTTGTTATATTATCTGAGAAAGTTGCACCTATGCCAGTTTATTTTTAGGTGGTCAATTTGTGCATGCAAATACTGCCCTGTTCTGTACAGGAGTGTTTTGTAGCATTACATTTTGAAATGTGGCAGTGATTCATCCTGTAAGAATTATATAATACTACAGTGCTGCATTTTAAATCCAGGGGTTAATATTTTGACAAATTCAGATATACTATTTAAAATAGAGCGCTATGAGTTACTCTCTTAGTTGGTTGGTTGGTTGGTTGGTTGTTTTTAGATACAATCATTAATACAGGATATTCTACATTGTACTATTAAAGCAACAGTTCTTAATTTTGAAATGAATACCAACAATAAATGCATCTGTACTGTCTGTGAGCTGCGAAACACTGGTAAGTGACAACACAGGAAATGCTCTGTGGGCTCCATTACTGACTGCACATGATCTGCATTGCCCCTTGAGTAGCTCAGACTAGTACTAACATGCAAGTGAAAAGAATTCCACACCCATTCTTCTACAGGTGCCAATTCTGTATTCTAAAACTACACCTTGGCACTTTTACACATTTGCAGCATTGTAAACAGCTTAAAAAGACAACCCCCCCCCCCCCAAAAAAGGAGTATTTAAAACTTGTTACACATCATAGTGTCAGCAGAAACCCACCTCTTTCCTGTTTTCTTAGCAGAAGTGAAACTGTTAGAGGCAAGTTTTACAGTTGAAATTACTGTTGGTTTTATTTCAATTCACTTATTTGATATATATATATATATATATATATATATATATATATATATATATATATATATATATATATTATATACACACATTTTCAAAACACACTTCTGTGACCAGTGCTTGAGTTTACAGAAATACACTTACAGATCTGACATGTTATTTTTTCAATTTTTGTACCATAAACCGCAAATGAAAGCCTGAGGTTTCAATTGATGCTTCCTTGTATTGATTGGTGGCATCAATAACAAGCCAATGCCAGTGAGAATAAGTGTTTTGGTTACAGTGCATTGCCATTGACCAAAGTACAAATAATTCACATTTTTACTTCCTGATATAAAGAGCCAGATGGGGCTGGAAATAGCAGTGTTTTTTTCTTTTCTTCTGATCTTCAGTAATCTCCTCTCGTTGACCCTTGCTGTCGGACCCTCTCTCACGATTCTGCTTCATGACTTTACTGCCAGTCTTTAGGGTCATGTGGCTGATTTAATCTCATAAAATTGTTTTTTTGTTTTTCATAGCAGTGGTGGTGATGGCTCAGTATGGGGAGGAACCCCCGCTGTGCTCGTCTGACTTATCCCTTTACAAATATCTCGATTCCTCTGGCGACACACATCTAGTTTTGATAAGCAGGTGTTGCCGATAATTGCATTTCATATCTTTTAAGGAACAAGATTAGGTTTATTCCATGCTCAACATCTAGAAATGAAAATAGATTTGCTGTGGGTTTTTCTGCAGCCTTGTATGAGAAACCCATTTGTCAGAGTTTGTAACTTTCAGCACTGTTCGCCTTCAAAATTCTTGATCTGTACTGTAGTAGGAGCAACAGAACAGATTCAGGATTGTTTAAAGTACTGAAAGTTGCAAAATCTGACAAATGTGTTAGCAGTTTCTCAAAAAGGGCTGCAGAAAACCAGACTGTTTTAGCAGTACATCTGAATGATTAGTTAACTTTGTGTTTTAATCTCTTCCCTTTATTGAATGAAGTGTGTGATTTGGACCCATCCCTTCATCATTTAGATAAATGCATACACATATGAGAATATTGCAGTACAAAAATTAACTCCTATCAGTGGAGTGAATAGGGTGTTGGGTGTAACAAGGATGACAATAAGCTTAAGTACAATGTCTATAAACTATTTTATCAATTACCTTTCATCTTCTTCATTTCTGTAGGTTGATAGGAGTCCCTTGAGGTTGTTATGTGTATAAATATATATATATAAGTAATTTGACCAGGTAAATGTTGTCAAATTTCCAGTGTGATTACAGTAAAAGTGAAACTCTTTGGATGCAATACTGTGCTGTATAATTTACTTTAAGCAACTTGCCCAACCCATCGAATGCACAGATGTATGACAGGTGTATGTCATTAAATATTACTGTATGTTACAGATATATGAGGCAAAAACAGGAAGAGAATAGTGGACTTTTAACAGCGTTTTCACTGGATGTTGGCAATAACAGGAACTTTTTAGTTCTCGTGATAAGAGAGCAATCTATTTAAGGAACGTCATACTGGCGCTGAAACAGAAAACAGTGGTTAAGAGAGGTGGTTACTGTATTTAGCAATGCTTGTATAAAAATGCATGTTAAACCTGAGGCTATGGTGTAACCCTTGTTGATCATTTTCAGTTGTCAAAGATCAATCTTACTATATGAGTAGATTCTGTCACCTGCCTGGTCAGCAGTTAAACGCAATGGGAGAAGTGGTTATAATACTAGAGCTGAGCAGTATTAGATCAGAGAAGCAAACCAGCTTGCTCATTTGAATTGGCCTATAGAATAAAGGAAGCCTCTTCTGCAGCACATTTGTACATTAGGGTTATTCAGTAACTCCAGTTGCTCTATTACTGTATGAGGATCCTCTGAAGATTCTAAGGACCAGAGGGTGTTTGGGGGGTGGGGGGTGGGGGTGGGGAAGCATTTTCAGAGTAATTTAGTCATTAATGCAAAATTGACGATATGGTATAATGTTCCCAAACATACCTGAAAGGGAAGGTAGTGCATTTACAAAAATAAAATAAAAAAATTCTAAAATCAACTTTTAGAAAAGTTGTACTGCAGCTAAGTTGCCATAAATCTTAGATTATAATGCAGGAGATGATTCTGTAAGTGTATTACACTTGGTAACTAAATACAAAACACAACCCACAGAAAATTTTGAACTACACCCAAGTACAGTACAGCATAGTACAGAGATGGGGGAGGGGGCTCAGTAAATTACAATAAATTGTTTGATGTTGTTAAAAGAATTCAATCACACATTCTTTTTGCAGATAAAACCACTTAAAATTTTAAATGGGGATTAAACAGAAAATGCCTCGGTAACATGTGGAAAAGCTGTCGATGAAAAACATGTGCTATCAGACTCCTTCCTGCTATTAACAGCTTGGACCGTGTTGAGCTCTGATGTTTTATATTCAACAGTCGAGTGTATTGTACAGTACAGTACATGCAGGATGTTATCACATGGAACACCTTAAGTAAAGTGTGCACATCTTGTATCGTGTCTCTGTGCAGGCCAAGGCCTACAGCAGTCTGCTGTTAGCTGGCTGTAGATCAATCTGTTGTCTTCTTGGAGGTGCTCCCATTATCATAACTATGATAAAAGTATATAAATTCATCACATGTTCTTCAAGTTGTTGTGAGATTTGACACCTTGCTACATTCCCAGTTTTAAATCTTCTATGTGTTTGAAGTGCTGGAGCTGTGAACCTGAGGCGCTTTCTCTTCTGTCGTGTGGTTGGGTCCCAGAGGTAGCGCCTGTATTCGCAATCACAAAGACTCTTCTCTCCATGTCTCTTCCTGACCTCTATTGACACCTGTTTGTGGACAATGGTCCTCCTGACATCAAACACAACCAACAAAAACATCTCTTAGGGTGACTATACATGCAGAGCTGGTTTTGACATTCAAAAGCACTGTAAGTTTTGAAGACAGCATATATAACAACATCTTATTCATATTTATCTTTAAACATTACATGAATAAACACCATTACTTGAATAAACACCATCACATAAGACGTGTATATATTGTAAACTTATACTGTGTGTTTAACACAAAAGTTGTATATATAAAGTCCACCATCTGTATGTGTACAGTGTGGTTCACCTATCATATTAACGGGGTATACCTTTGGGTATATAGTGGGAAAGTTGTGACTCATGCATGGGTGGGGTTCTGTCTGAAAATATCCTTTTAGGGAAATTGAATGGAAACATTCCATAGAACATGTTGACACAAGGATTCTGAGAGCCGTCAAGCTTGAACCGGTTCGAACAAAGCTAGCCTCTTAGTGTTAATCTTGCATATACAGTAGAGTGTACAGCTATGGCCAAAAGTTTTGAAACTTAGAATTTTAGGATTGAGACATAACAAAAAAAAAAAAAAAAAAAAAAAACTATATGAACATAATTTAGATCTTTTAATTTAACATCATGCAATCAGATAAACTACAAAATGATGTCACAGCAGTCTACGGAAAGCCATAATAGTAGTACAGTATTTCATGTTAGATTTTTAAGTCCTCCCCTTAAGAAGAATTAGAAAAACAAATGACTTGACTAGGTATACTTTACAAAATGTTTCCATCACTGCAGGAAGTCTGGATATTAGTTTTTAAAGGCTAGTTTCACATCTATCAATTGGAACGGGTAGAGTGAAGCCTTTGTTTTTGTGTGTGCTGTTTTGTTTCTTTTGTTTTTGTACAGGTAAACAGCTTAGCTGTCCTGTTTAGCTTCGGTTCCTGTTTTGTTTTAGTTAGTGCTCAAAGAGAGCTAGGTGTTTGTTTTGTTTATTTTGTTTTTGTTTCATTAAAACTAGTGCAACCGCGCTTCAAAAATCCATTTCTGTGTTGGGTCAGTGTTTTTTAAAGGGGCAACGAACCGCGGTGAGTGCGATTCTTTTACATATGGTGGCAGCGAGTGTGGGCGCCCCTGGAGACCCAAAAATGGATTTTAAAGATTTAATAGAGAGGCTTAATAAGAACACCGCTGCTCAGGAGGAGCAGACAAGGAAGACGGAGAGGCAGAGACAGGAGCTGGGCGTGGCCCCGTTAATAATACAAGAGCGGGAGCCAACGGAACTGGAGCTGCTGCTACAAAAGTGGGAGCTGCCGTCCCGAGAGCCAGAGGGGGTGGAGCTGCCCTCCCGAGAGCCAGAGGGGGTGGAGCTGCCGTCCCGAGAGCCAGAGGGGGTGGAGCTGCCGTCCCGAGAGCCAGAGGGGGTGGAGCTGCCGTCCCGAGAGCCAGAGGGGGTGGAGCTGCCGTTACCAGAGCCCAGAGGGGAGGAGCCGCCTCTCCTAGAACCATCATCCATGCAAGTGAATCCGGCGTTGCCGAGGGAGGTCCCCAGTCCCGTCATCGTGGACACCTGGCCGGAATGCCCAGACCTCCCTGCGCTGGACCTTGCTCCCAGGTCGCAGCACTGCCAGGCACAGTCGCTTACCTGGTCCCTTACTCCACTCCCCCTGGAATCCCAGACGTCGCTGCGCAAGAGGCAGACGTCGCTTCGCAAGGGGCAGAGGTCACTAGCGTTCCCCCTGCTGATTGCTCCACTCCCCTTGCATCGTGCTGCGCTCCATCTGGAATTCCAGAGGTCGCTGCGCAGGTCCACAGGCGCACGCCTCTGCATGTCAGTCCTGGCTCCCGGTCACCGGTCTGCGCTATGGTCGCCCTGGACAAGCCGTCTGGGTCCCTCCTCGCCGGTCCTGGGTCCCTCCCTGGAAACGCTGGAGGGACCAACCCACCCTCACACCTGTGGAAGAGGGCGAAAATTGACATTTGTGGACTTGAGGGTGGGTGGTCTTTTAAGGGTGGAGGGAGGTGGCCATTGTATGGCCAGTGTCTTGAAAAGACATGGGGGAGGGGATGTGTGAGACAGCAGGGAGGGAGTAAATTCCTCCCTCTAGGAAAACATGTGCGGAAGGCACATTTTTGGTTTGTTAATTGTTTTGTTTAATTGTTTTTGTTTAATTGTTTTATTGATTGATCATTACCTGCACCTGGCTACTATTGAAAATTGGAGCCAGGTGCAGGGTTTAAAAGGAGAGCAGCCAGTCTGCTCTGGGCAGCTGCTGAAGAGGGTAGAAGCCCGGCTGTGCTGGTGTGTGGGTACAGCCGTAAAATTAAGGGAAAAAAAAAGGGTAGAGTGAAGCCTTTGTTTTTGTGTGTGCTGTTTTGTTTCTTTTGTTTTTGTACAGGTAAACAGCTTAGCTGTCCTGTTTAGCTTCGGTTCCTGTTTTGTATTAGTTAGTGCTCAAAGAGAGCTAGGTGTTTGTTTTGTTTATTTTGTTTTTGTTTCATTAAAAATAGCGCAACCGCGCTTCAAAAATCAATTTCTGTGTTGGGTCAGTGTTTTTTAAAGGGGCAACGAACCGCGGTGAGTGCGATTCTTTTACACAGGTTTTATAACAGACACAGAGAAAGGATTAAGTCTGAAAGGTATAATTGTTGACAGCCTTTCAGGTTGTCTGCAAGCTGTGTCTTTATATAAACTCAATATGTATTTTACACTGCACTGACACAAAAAATAAAAAACCAGTAACAGAACTAGTTTGAGAAGCAGCAATAAGTATGCTATTTGAAAATCAGTTCTTGATATCAGCATAGTATAAGCTACACTTCTGGGGCTTGATGTCAAACCTGTTATATTTCTCCCCCATCACCCCTTACTGTTCTAACTCTATCTTCAATTAGATGTTGATAAATGTTGCAGAAGATCTTTAATAATGTAACAGAGGTTATATTATTTCTAATGAATTGAGGTTTGAGAGCTAGAAGCAATATTTTGCATACACATTGGTCATAAAAAGTATGGCAGTGAAAATTAAATGAGCCACAATTTCTGGAGAAGTGTAATGGTAACATGTGGACGGTGATTTGCGACTCATATCCAACACATTGCTAATCAGTAAGCACAATTAGGGATGAAGCTGTCAAAAATAACATGACATAAAGATGGTCATACAGACATACTCCATATACACCCAAGATTATGATTAGGCCTAATATCTTGTGCTGAATACTGTCCTTAGCAAATGTAGTCAGAATTTGACAACCAGTTATCAAGATTTTTAAAAGATGAAGTTGGACACAGACAGACAGAAAGTCTCTATTTACTTCCAGTTATGGTACTATCAATAGCCTATACTTAAGAATGTCCTTAGCCAGTTTGATCACATATAGAGAAGTGGTTCTCTAGAGCAGGGCTTTCCAACCCTGGTCCTGGGGAACTACTGTGGCTGCTGTTTTTTGTTTCTCCCAATCTCTGTTACTTAATTGAACCAATTATTAACAGGTGTTCCAGATCTTTAGCCATTGATGATGTGAAGACACCTATAAAACCTGCAGGACCAGTGTTGGAGACCCCTGCTCTAGACTAGAGTATGTAAAATGTAAATGTAAACTACAGACAAGAGGGGCAAATGCCATATGCCCTGAGATTATGATACTATACCCCCCTCAATGATATTGTGATAAACGACACAGCACCTAGAGAAGTCAGTGTCTATGGTTTGAAAAGCAAGATAGAAACTGTCTAGTACAGGGGTGGCCAAACTTCCTGACCCTACGAGCCGCATGCCAACATTTTCATATGGCCGAGAGCCGCAAGACACGTACTGTAAAACATGAAATATTTGCGAGCAAGACATTTGAAATATAATAGCATTGTTTATTCTCTCAAACATTATAACGGAATCTTGCACTTACTCTGTGCAGTAGTTGTTGTCTCTTGATGGCAACAAAATACACAAGAACAAGGGATAGAACATTGCAGAGCCTTACAGTTCCTGTGCAATTTGTATTGTACTGTATATCTACAGTGTATTAAACTTTAACATGGGTGTTTTTCCATTATTTCTGTTTATACTGTATGTATTACACACTTTAAATTCAATATATTCGGTTATTATGAAGCAAAATACGATAACTGCCATGATTTCTCTAAAAAAAACACCACATAAAAAGACAAATGACTGCTGCATGTATTAAATACTTTTGAGAGCTTTATGTATGACAAATGCACTGTATTTATTTTGAAAGAGATTACAGTACCTGTAATATACATTTTAGACCTGCAATATAACATTTAAACATGCATTCTCTAGTCTAGCGCCAACACTCCCAATTTTATAAAAAATTATGTTTGGCACGAGCGATATTCCATGCCATACAAACCTTGCTTGAGTCGTTGCACCAGCTTCTGTACTGAATGCCGAAAGGAGCATCTGCTGACTGCTAAGGCATGCTTTTAAAGAGGTCGGCTTGTTTCTCCTTAAATCTGATCCAGGAGGATATTCAGAAGAAAATTAGTGATTTGTTTTATAATGACATTTGAGGCTGCTCGCCTTGTACAGACTACAGTGTGCAGGCGATTTGTTGCAGATGAACACAGGGTTAACAGTGCTTTCAGTGAAAGAAAACTCTTCCTCAAAGTCATACTTTCGTTTATTACTCATGGAGGGTTTGCTCAATGCCATTGTCTCCATGAAACGAACGAGCACTTAATTCAAAATTACGAAATTGACTTTCAACTGCACATCTGGCTTTCACTCGAGGTTATCGAAATAGCATGCGCCAGC
The DNA here is from genome assembly GCF_902713425.1 of Acipenser ruthenus. Classification (NCBI taxonomy): domain Eukaryota; kingdom Metazoa; phylum Chordata; class Actinopteri; order Acipenseriformes; family Acipenseridae; genus Acipenser; species Acipenser ruthenus. The sequence goes on from NC_081210.1 coordinate 7,264,567, forward strand.
GAGCATTGTCAAAAGTCATCAAGTGATGAAATGTCTTTGCAGTGAACATGCAGGGCTCAAAGAAACGGAAGAGAGAGAAGGGGAGAGAAGAAAGAATAATTAACACGAATGAAGAGAACAAAAATAATAAACTTGTTGTGTGTATTTGTACTTTTTCTCCATTTTCTTTGCATTTTAGTTTATTATTCTTTCTTCAGTTCATTCGAGTCGCAAAGTGTGCGTCCCCCAGCATTTCACCGGGAGCCACACTTTGAACTGCAAAAGAGCCATATGTGGCTCACAAGCTGCAGTTTTGGCACCTCTGGTCTAGCAGAAGCTCCTATTACAATACTAGGCAAAAATGCAAGCCAAGTATGAGTAATTTAATGTTTTGGTTCTTCTTCTCTATAATGAACATGCTCTGTGCTGAATCTGAAAATAACACCAGTTGTCCAAGTGTTACTATGTAGCTTTGGAGTCTGATTGGAGAGTATTGGGCTTTTGCCTGATTCTGTTCTTGGCTTGTACTGACCATGGCAATGGAACAAAGGTGTGAAACTGTAAGGGGCTGTCTCTGTGGGCTGTAAAGACTAGCAGTAAGAGAACTGTTACTACGGTACTTGTGTTTAAATCCTTCTGTAGACAATACCCACTATATCGTACTGCTGTCTGTGATTATTGAATTAACCTGCTTGAGGTTCCTACAGTTTGACTTTAAACTTGGGGTAGAGGAATGTTAAATACTACAGTAATGAAGCACAGATTATAGAATTTACTCTTTACCATTTTGTTACATGTATAATATTAACAGATCAGTGATTACAAACTATTTTATTCATAACATTAAAACACTCATTCAAAAATACAAGGTTCAACTTAAGTCGATAAACATTTCAGTGGTGATGACACTAGCCAAAGTGATTATCGAGCTTGACATATTTTCAGAAGTGTAATGAAAAATTATATACATGAGTACATTTCATGGTCAACAAAAGCCCTGTTTTCCCTGCTACCAAGTGTAATCTTGTGTTACTTAATTTGTAATCCCCGGGTTTGTCCCGAAATAATAGTCCTGTTTATTATACACCCACACAAAACATAAAACACATGCACAAGTTCGTTTAGTGCGTGAATTAGTGCTCGTGGTGCAAATACAGTTTCTTTGTGATACATGTGCAGTGCCGGGTTTGTGCTGGCCCTTGGCGACACAAGACACAATTAGACAAACAAACAAAACACTCACGATACATATACACAAATCCTCAGGTTCTTTTCCAATAACCAAAACAAAGGAACAGATTACGTCGCTTCGTCCCCTACTTATACCGTCATTCATGACCCCTCGGTAAACGATTGCAGTCGCTCCTCCAATCCACGGCTGACACATTATTTCCCTTCCGGGTCAATGAGTTAATGTACCAAAGCTCTGCCCCTTTTCTAAATGACCGACTTCCTTTTAACCCTGGGAATGAAGTGTCAGGCCAAGCAGACAAGGGTGCTCTGTTCCCGTTACTCAGCACCCTCACAGGTCAGGAGGGAGATTTACCACCAAGAATCATTGTCTTTCTGTCACAGTGGCTTTTTGATTTCATGCCCTGCTGATAATGAGATGGTATAAGTGCCTGCACTGAGAGGTACAGTGAATTTCTACCTTAATTTTATATTCATGTTGTCCAGTGTGTACCATAACCAGTCAAGTGCAGTATTGCATTCTAAGCTGGTACTGGGTTCCAAAATGATCCTGGTGCTAAGTGTGGAGGAGAATGTCACTGACATGCAGCTAATTACTTAGGCAATATTCATATTGGTAATAAATTATTATTATTATTATTATTATTATTATTATTATTATTATTATTATTAACAACAGCAAGATCATATCCTAAAGTGTGTTTATTACAGTTATGAAATTCATTGTTTAAATTATGTTCTCGTGAATACAAATAAATAAAACTGTCAATGCTGTTTCCTCCATTTTCCCCCTCCCTTTTTTTTGGTTAGTTTGTTTGAATGAGGATTAGATACTTAAGCATGTAATTACTATTTGCATTTCTTTACAATATACATTGAAACGCCCCATTACCTCTTTCTGACTCTGCTTCAGTTTTCAAACTGTTCCACAGATTACTGGAAATAATCAACAGTTGATTGTTTATGTTTATTGTACTGTAGTTTATTCACTTTGTGCACCTCAGGACCAGTGTGGGTACGTCTACAGTAGTGTATTGTTTGATATGTTTAGAATCGCAGCCTGATTTACATACAGAAAGAGAGATACACCCACACTGGCACCTGCAAAATTTACTTCTACATTCTGATTTGAATGTACTGTAGAGTATGGGCTGACTAACAGTGTGATGCAAACAATGCCAAAACCATACATTTGTGAAGGGTTCATTTTGAAATGGCTGATGTTTGTTACACCTTATCTTCATCATGGTCATTGATATCTCTTGACAATGTTATCAAGTGTGGCTTAACTATGTTGGAAACTGATCAGTCATTTTCTCTCCAGCCTTGTTCTGAGACACAAAACATTCTGTAGATAAGTATAAAGAAAAGCAACAAAAAAAAAAACAACTTTTGACTGGCGTGTCCATCATCATTGTAATTGCTGTCTGGGGGTGGAGGCCATTGGTGTCCACCTAACAGCAGTCAGGCTTGTTCGTACTTTGCTTTATATAATTGGAAACGGAAAGGCCAAGTGATGCAGCATGGTACAGATTGCTCATCAATAATTAGCATGCAGTATAGTTAAAACTCTCCAGTGAATAGTGTAGTGAACCAGCAAGTAGTCATCCGCTTATCCAAGGTTGGTGGAACCATGCATTAGTCTGTCACAGGGGGTTGGGCTTGGCTGAGTGATTGTGCAAGCTAAACCATTCTTTATTCTTGTGCCTCTTACATATGGTACTGCTCTCTCCATCTCTCCACTTCCAACCTCTCTGCCCCTTCCTCTTTCAAGGCTGGGTGTCTTGCAGAAAGTACATCTCAACGTGAATGGGACTTTGTGTGTGTGAGTCAAGAGCCTCTCGCTCTAGAAGCATTCGTGTGAGTGACTAATGAAGTTGTGGTCACCAGTAGAATTCAATACATTGACATCAATGAAAATGTCTCTTTAACCAGTTCCGTGTTTTGGTTTTGAATGTGGCTGTGTCTTCATTATTTGTTTCATATTTCTAGTTTGCATTATCAAAACTTGGATATAAGTGCAGATGTTCAGTTTGGAATGTGGTTGATTGTACTGCTGAGTCATTTCCATTTTTTAATGAGACAAGTTTCTGTATCGGTATTGGAAACATAAAGAACCCAACTGGAAGCGTTCATATACTTCCTTGAAAATAAATACTCTACATGCATATTGTAAATATATATTCTCATTTAAAGACATGGCTAGCGTATTATTTTTGTTTATAGCCTGATGTTCATGATTCCTAAAAATAGATGATATTTAACATTTTAAAAAGATTGTACTTGAGATTAAAGGCGTGTGTAACCCCACAGAAAGATCCTGTATGATCTGACTAGTGATAAAACACTGAAACACACATTCTCACATACTGTACAATGCAGACCACTTTTTTTACCTTGAACCCCAGCCCCACCTAATACAAGTACTCAGTTGATGCATGTAGTGATCCAAACGAGGAACAGTAAGCTTCAGTGGTAAGAATTTGCATCTGTGGGTGGATGGGGGTTCACTTTAAACTTGTTAATAAGTAATTGTAAACTTTTACACTAACTGCAGTACAGTAAACCTCCATTTAATATGTTTATTGATTGTGCAGAGGTGACAAAGGAAGCTAGGGGCCTGCTTGTGCAATGTTCAGGAACTGTAGTAGACAACGACTCTGCATTGATAAACAGCGCTGCAATTTAGTAAGCAATAAAAAATGTAGTTAATGAAACCGAAGCCTTTATAAAGTTGACACCCCAGCTTTTATGTTTTTTATAGCAAGGAAAGTGTACAGATGGCATTGGATCACTCCCAGGTCGTAGTCTGTAGAATGGAGTGTGTTTAGATTAAATTGGTCCAGGCTGGATAATTACCACTGCAGCAGTCCTTATTCTATAGGGTATTTGGGCACCATGGGTTGAGAAGGTTAATAACTGTTTTTTATTCATATCCTATATTGCTGTTGTGGGTGTCTCAGGGTGTTGCTGGTTTGGTCAGCTCGTGCAGTTTCGGAAATGGTTACCCTTTTACTCTGGTGTTGACTTGCCTAAATACACCCTAGTGGATTAATATTCAGGTATTATTGTAGTAAATGAAGAGAACTACAACGCACTTTCTGGTACACTAATGCCAATGAGTTAACAATCTGCTAATTTAGAGGAAATATTTTATATGCAGCATTACTGGATGCAGGGTTAAGGTATTCATTTCCATTTAAATATAGTTTTTAACATGTTTAAAATTAACTTTTTAACCCAGCATAATAAGCCATTCAATATAGTGCGCTGTCATGCTTTTAAAATTGCATACAGCATTTGGTATACTATGCATATAATATGAATGGAACATTGTACTCATGCTACTGTAAAACAACACCAAGGCTTAAAATCTACATTACATTGGAAGTGCATATTGGTGTTTGTCCATTCCTGCTTTTGCTGTACCTGTTTAAGAAAATTCTGTAACTGTGTTAATAGCCAGTCCACATCCTGACAGAGCTGGTCAGTTTTACTGTATGAGGAAACAGGGAAATTAACTATTGGTCGTGTCTATTTCCCCAGGCAGTACTACTATAATACTGCACATGATGGTAGTGATAGCATCGTGGAACATATTTTTAATTGTGCATCTTGAGGAAGCAGAGTTGGAATTATTGGAATTGGATATGACAGGAGTTATCAGTTGTTGTCACTGTGTCTTAATGGCTTCTGCTGCTGCTGGCTCATTTTTCTTTGACACAGCCTGGATTACAGTTCTGGTCTTTATCTTGACTTATTGAAGTATTTCCTTGTAATTTCAATTGACCAGCCTTGTAAAGAATGTGACCTTAGTACATTTAAAGTGATGCCCTTGGTCCTTTCCCAGTAACCTGTAACAAATGACTGCAAAGGCTATTATTGTGATTTATGACCCATTTTAAATAATAACACATAATACTTACTGTACCTACCTTCTTCATTTTTCAGAATCTGTTTTTTTTAGATTTGTTGAAAGAAAGCCTTCCAGGGGGACTTCGCCCAGTTTACCTCCCGCCTCCTACTCCTCACATCTCGGCTGTCTTGGTCCTGTCAATCTGTGTACTAAAGCTGTCGCTCTGTCTGCACTAAGGCACACAGGCACACCAGTCATCTGTAATGTGTCTAATTAAGACTAAGACAGAAGTGATTATTTTCACTTTGACTGTTCCAGTGTGCAGCCTGGACCGTGCCCTGCTGTTCTCCACTGCGGCAGTGCAGTGCCATTCCTTCTCCACTGCACCTCAGCCATTCACATACAGAGCAGTAGCATGCTTTCAATTCCCTTTCACTCCTGTGTCATGTGTTTTACCGCTTACTTAAATGGCTGCAAATTGTGATATATAAGATGCACCATCTTTGTTGGGGGCATAAGGACTGCAAAAACAACAGGTGTTTCCTGACACTTTCATTCATAAACTTTTTTTTCCTAGAAATCTGACCATATTTGCTTTTCCAACAGTCTGCTTAGCCACTAAGCGGATATAAATATCACAGGATTTTAAATATATCTGCTTTGTAGATGTCCCACCCCCCACCCCTCCCTTAAAAAATGTTAACTATGGTCCAAATTTAACACTGACCGTAATCTCTCTCTCTCTGTCTCTCTCTCTCTCTCTCTCTCTCTCTCTCTCTCTCTCTCTCTCTCTCTCTCTCTCTCTCTCTCTCTCTCTCTCTCTCTCTCTCTCTCTCTGTCTCTGTCTCTCTCTCTCTCTGTCTCCCTCTCTCCCTCTGTAACTGTATCAGCTTCTCGTTTTCATGTTTGTTTGCTGTGGTTTCCGGTCTGTGGATTATTTATTTATTGATTTATTTATTGATTTATTTATTTATTTAACTTTTTTTTTTTTTTTTTTTAGCTGTAATGCGATCAGCACTCTACTGTAAAATATTGTGTTTAAAACAGCCCCTCTCCCAATCTTAAGGACATGCAAGGACCTGGTTTTAATAACACCTGAAAATCCAAAATCCATATCTACTGTAGTGAAACAATTACCCTGCAACATAAGCATTTGGGTGCATGGATGAAGAGCACTTAGTGTGGTGGGCTTAATTGTAATTTACAAGCCATATTGAAATTTCCAACTAACACTGGAAGCAATACATTTGCCTCTGTGGTTTTGTAATACTCGATTTGTAAAATGCTACTTTGAGTTTTCAATGGCAATCTCCTGTGCTGTACTATTTCAATTTTAAGATAAGCCATTTTGGAAAGTACTGTATTTTTTTTATTTATTCAAGCTACTTTCTGTTCTGTTTGTGTTTTTTCCTTCATAGATTGTAATACCTATTTCTGAAGTGGATTCCTTGTTTAGGATTATGTTATCACATGTTATATGTGCTGTGAGTCTCCACTGCTTCAAATGGAAATAGATCTTCCTGTTTTCTATTGGGTTACACACTCATCTGTTGCAGGCAAAATGAAATAAAATGCATGTTTGTATGTACAGTAGCTTTATATTAAATTCCTCTCATATCCCCTTGCTCCTCCCATTATCCAGAATTACAAGAAGATCTGCTTTCTTATATATTACTGGAAAACATTGATAGATTTTGGTATTTGTGGTAATTTGAGGAAACCAACAGTGTGTGCAACATTTACTGTAAATCATTAAATGCATTCAACTACAGTACTAATAGGTTTTGTAGATCGCTGTACAGTACATGTTAATACATTTATAACTGGTAACATACAATATTGAAACGCAATCTGTCATTTTTTTGTTTTTTACATATTTGTGTTTTGAGAAGTGGCTGCTGTTGGATATCATATTGAGGGCATCATAATTCAAAAACGTTTTTCATGAATAATAAATTTAATTAACTTTTCTAATTTTCCTGTGATCTGTTGTGGTCAAGCTGGATGCTATCAGATGTTGCAAGGGCGTGCCATGTGTAATCTTAACTCTGAGGCAGACTTGGAGTGTGTCTTCTATTTCATAGTGTTTTTGCATGCATTTGGGCATCAAACAAAGTCAATAATCAAACATCTTTATTTGTTGTTGGACACTGACTTCTTAACATTGTTTTGGCTCCATGAAGCCAGGCTGTACAAGTTGATGTCTTGTTCGAATCTACATTCGGCAATCCAATTTGCATTGCCACTTCTGTATAAAAGTGGCTTGGAGGGAGTAGTTGTATTGCCAACTGAGACCAGTTTGATGTCAGACTGCTGCCTGTTTGTCCGTTTGCACCATGAAACTAGTCTAAAACTAATCTTGTAAAAGATCGCCAAAACACAGCCAATCTCATAGTTCCCTGATGGTAAAGTTCATTCACAGCCCTCCGTTCTGCCTAAATGTTTATTTTGCTACCTGCGGTTCTAAACTCTTAGCATGCTTTGACTTGGATGTTCATTAGGTAGCTTCCTCCATCCATCTGGTGCTGATGGAAAAGAATGGGATCAATATCAAACCATTTTCAAGCCAGCCCCAGGACCACAAGAGGACAATTCCTCTTGTGGTTATGGAAACAGTGCAGGACAAGTCATCTTGCTGGATATAAATCACATTTTAGAGGTGACCAAAAGCAAGGGAAATATCACTGCTCTGGCAAACTCATGCAGAGATCACCTTTCAGTTTCATTGTGCTGTGAGTTCTCGATACTTGGTTGTTCCCAAAAGGACACTTGTCTAGCGATACATCAACACATGTGAACTTGTAAATGGATGTGTGCCTCTAAGTTCCAATTCAGTTATTCTATTTCCTCACTGGGGACTCTCTGAAATGAGACATTGCTGTTGGTTATGAACCTCGTTCTTTGTCCTATAAGTGCATACGAATAAAGGAAGATAATGTAATGAATCCCTGTGTATTGTCTCTACAAACTCCTACAAAGAGGGCCAGTATTGTATTGCACTCATTTGCATTTGCCTGAGAAATTAGTTTAAGAATGCATTCTTTCTCTCTCTTATGATTCTAAGATGTTTTAGCAGCTGAAGATACACAATGCTTAATCATAATCTATCTCATCTGCTGCAGGAAATCTTCAATGTACTGTATTAGCAAGAAAATATAGCTTGATTGGTCCATTTCTGCTGCAGAGATATTTCGCTGTGTGTGTGGTGTCAAGCAGGATTAGGTGCTTGATGCTTTGTCAGACTGGGAGAAGTCAAGGATGGAAGAATAAATTGTTTTTAAATTCCTTAACTGGTCAATAATCGTGTGTAATCCCATAGGATGAATTAAATTAAACATATTGCTCCATCTGTTACCAGAAAGCAGAGAAGTATCATCTCCTAAAATTTAGGGCTGTTTTCTTTACCTCATTTCAGCTATCAGACTGTTTTAGTTTTTTTTTTTTTTTTTGAATCGGCATGAAAACAGTATTGCGCCACTTCAACACTACATTAGCGACAGGCCATAATTGCACTGAAGCAAAGTTTGGGTCTGTAGGTCAAATGCTGTGCTTATTGATAACTTAAAGGCTTTTGGAATATGTTTTAAAGCATTTTTATTCTTTGTATGACACCTTGCAGAAGTACAAAAAACTAGCAAGAAACATGCAGTGACACACAAGCATTCACTGCATTACATTAGTCGTCGGGTGTGTTTTCTCCCCACAATAACAGTGTGTCATGATGTATAATTTAATTTTATTTTCTCTCTGCTCTATTTTAAACACTTTATTTAAAAATTTCCCTTTAGAAACTGCTGTTGCAAGGGCCTCGGGCAGATGCAGCTGCAGGTTACTCTAGCGTCGCCGCCAAAGAAAGCTTTTGGAAAACATCTTGTAGCGCTGCCTGAAGGTGTTTTTGTACAGGCTCAGAAGTGAATGCTATCTGGGCACGGTTCACCAACTAGTCACTTACATGGAATTCTTTTGAAACAAGTTCTTTACCTGGGTGGGGGGGAGGGAGATGTGAACAGATTATATTCTTAAAGTGAAGCATGATATATTGTGGTTATCAGAGTAGATCAAATACATATAAGAAAAAGGGCTGTACATTTATTACCTGTTCACTTTTTACTGGTGTTTAATTTGATTTGGTAAGTACTGAAGACTTAATATGACGGTAGTGTGTGTGTGTGTGTGTGTGTGTCCTTTATATTGACTTGAGGCCATGGCTTGAAACATTCTCACATTGCATTTTGTGGCTTATAAATAGCATAGTAAAAATAAGTAGTTTATTTCTTTGTTATGCCAGACACAGCCTTTATGAAGCCAGCGATGACCAAGACTGCTGTAGTCTGGTCGGAGTTAGTGGTTTACTGGTGTTCAACTGGTTATGCTGGTCCATGGAAAATTACCTCGGTGAAACATTCTAAAGTCAACTGTCACAATAGACCCCATCATAACTGTTCGCTGTTCTATGTGGGAGGCTTCTGTCAATTATACTGGCTTCCAACTCTGAATACAAGGTCATTTATAGAATACATCACAAAATGTTGAATAGCCTGTTTCCTTCAAAAGAAGTACTGCAGTATTTGCTAATTTTTCTTTTTTTCTGCCAGATTTTTCAGTCATCTCTCAAATATCTATATTCTAAGAAGCTGATATTTGTGTACAGCAGTTCTTCAGTGTTTTTACAGCTTGTCTGCTGTCTGAACATTTTTATTTGCCAACTTCTTTTTGGGTAACCGGCTGCTGGATCCTTTGCATGTGTTTTTCTTAATTTTTAATTAATTCATTTTTATCTGGAACTTAAAAAATAAGAAACGTTGTCTTCTAGCTTCAGTACTCTAATCTGCAAAAACGCTTCAGTGCGGTTGCTGTCTAAAATCTTGAATCGCAAAGCTTTTTTACACATCCTTTGCATAACTCTACTGAGCAACTGCTACCAAGATGTTTGAAGTGTCAGTATTATAAATGCCAAGGGTGTTGCTGAATGGAGAGCGATGCAACATCTATTATCCACTCCGGGCACAGGTGCAGAAAGACAGGCCAATGTAAAACTGTACTACACTCTTGCTAGGTTTAGGCTGATTTGAATCTTTCTATGCCTCTGCCTCAACTCTCTCCTACTAAGAATGATAGCTTGTTGCTGTTATTCAAATGCTAGTGTCTATAATGCAGATGCTTTTTGTTTCAGCACATCAATGGGCTAAAGAGTTAACCAGGATTTGTATAATAAATTGGAATTAAAGGGTGGTTATGAAACGGTGCGGCAGACCCCCAGGTACCAGTGTACTGAGCTGTAGTGCTCGTAAGCGGCTTTTAACCCATGAGGTTTCACCATCCAGTTGCTAAGCAACATGGCACGATCTGAAAACCCTGCAGTGTACTTTAGCATCTACATCTGCAGAAGGAGTCCAATTTGTCTGGTAAGAACATTTTCTTTGTTACCAGACTCTAGATCTGGTTTGTGTTCAACCAAAAATGGGATTTCAGTGCAGAACAACACAAGCATACAAAAATACTATAGTAATTTCCTAAATTAGATGTTCCAACTGCGTTACATAGTGTGTTTTTATATTTTTAGTCATTGTTGTTTAATTTCAGCAACTACAGTAGCACAGCTAAAATACTATGTAGATTTCCCTTTACAAGTCGAGATTTTACTCCCCCAGGCCAATGTGGGTGTATTTTATCTGTGGGTTTAACTGGTTTAGATACACACTGCCCTCAACTTTGTTTTCTAGACGTTAGACTGTTAGGCTGGAATACAAGGTCCTTTCAGGTGACTGCATCGCTACGCAAAAGGGACTCCTTACGTTATGTATTGCAAATATCATCTTGATATTGCTCTCAAGAAGATGACAGTGTAGTAGAGCCTAAAGGTCTACATGTAATGTACATTTGTCTCCTGGTTACAGTAAACACATTTTGCACAGAAATGCAAATGCAATAATACATACAGCACGATACTAGAACATGGCTGCAGGATATGCAGACCATTCCTATAAACATTTGCAGCAAATACCTTGTCTTACATAGAATGCTTAACCAATTTCAGGAATTCAGGAATTTGATCAGTAATTTTGGTATACAGTTAATGAGATTTGGGGAAAATATAAGGCAGGGTGCATCACAGTCTGTTTTAAATTCTCTCTGTTTCATAATTTAGGTCCCTCAAGCTGCTTTAGTATCATTGGTTATATGAAGACCCCTCCCCCCTCCCCCCCTTGAGAATTGTGTATATATTAATTAATTCACTGTTCTGATGTCTGTTAAGTCAGTAAAACACAGTTTGTTCTGCTTAAGGGATACAGAGGTCACCACATAGAGAGCCATTCTAGTCCCTGTGTTTGTTTTAGTCGTACCCTGCATTACATAATTGAACCAGTCATATCTGCGTTTTAACTGATGACATAAGCATAATGGTGTAGAAAGGCCCTCAAGAAATGGAGCTGTGCACCCACGATCATTTTGAACCCCAGGCTTTAACAACTGTCATTACCATGGTAACAACATATGTTAATTAGGAACTAGTTGTATCATAGTGCAAGACAAAGCTGAACCAAATTCACCGGTTGCCATGGTTACAGCCTGTGACTTGGACTCCATGTAGTACAAGACAGCTGAAATTGAATTAACTGTTTGTGAATCTTCAAGAGTAAACAGCTTCAGATGTTTTTTCTTAAAGCTTTTCCATGTCTGTAAATCCATTCCATAGCACACATACTCCCTCGTTTTGAAATGAACACCTAATTGGCCACATGTTTTTATATATAAGCTGTTCCATGTGGTTTTCCTCTTATATGTCCGTACACAAAAGTGATGAGTGTGAGGCATTTTGAAGAACAGGACTAGACTGCCACCCTCAATTCCCCTGAACGAATTAAGAAATGGTAATTCCTGAGTTATTGCCATGTTAAAACCCTTTGCAGATTTGTCCTGTTGAATCGTTGTCATCTTGGCTGCTTATGGTAGCTCAGTCCAGGCAGATCATGAGTAAGGTGACCAGACGTCCCGTTTTGGACGGGACAGTACAACTTTTGGAACACTGGTCTCAGTGTCCCCAGAACCTTTCTTGGGACGCTCATTTCGTCGTTTTTTTTCCCCCAAGAGCATGGTAACAGAATATTGTATTTTCATGCAGGCTGCTGTGTTACTACCATATCTAACTTATTACAGTACAATGACACTTGATGTGACTAAAGGGAAGGTTGAACGACCACCAGCATTAAAAAGCAGCTGTACAGCGCCGTACAAATCTGGAGAATTACTGAACAGTCAACGTTCATGTTTGCAACCAATCACAGAGAATTGTGGGAGGGTTTATCCACTGACCAGCTGCTAAAACAAACTGGCGGCTGTCGTCATCTGAATCATCACTCTTGTTGCGTGAACACGTTAGACTACTGCAGTCTAACAATAACGGCTCATACCGGTACCATTGTATGGTGTTGGGATATTCTCTTCATCCATGCTATTTGTATATCTGCTTGCAAACGGCTTTGTGTGTAGCTGTAGGCGACAATTGTAGAAATCAACGCTGTCATGTCACATCACCATGCCATGTTTACAAGGCCGTGCACTGAAGCTTGTCCTGTTTGGATACTGTGCATCAAAATAGCCCCTCACAACAATAGGAGGGGTTGTAAAATATGACAAATGTATCTAGAAACATGTTTTCTGTTGAAATAAGTCCTATATTCACTTTCAGTTCACTACAGGTAACCCACTAAAAAACAAATGTTGGTGAATAATACAAAATAATTTATGAACTACTTATTTTCACATTTGTGAAATTCATGTTGTTTCAGAATTTTTTTTATTTCTTTAAGTATACATTTTATGTTGTTTTTAGCAACAATATAATACAATAGTTTCAGGTTCCCAGGTGCCAATTTAATTTCTTTAAAAAAATGTACATTGATAATTGAGTACTGTATATGATACAAATAGTTTAAAAAATGTTTTAAAAAAAACTAATCACGTCCTCATTTCGTTTGACCTTTCTTTTTTTTTTTTAAATATCTAAATAAGCTGCTTTAGAGGCAGGATACATTATTTTTAATCTGGTGACCCCTTATTTTTATTTCTGTGTTTTAAATGTATTATAAAATAAGTATATTTTATCCCGCAAAGTTTAAGAAAACATAGAGACAATGGAGTTCTCATTTTTAAGATTAAATGTTATCTGTTGCATACATGTGATAGCTATATAAGGTATTTTATAAGTATTTTGCTTTATTAGTTTAATAGAAGAAAAATTGATAAACATGTTTTTCCTTCAGCAAAAGAGGCAAATGTCAGGGCTTGAATTACTGGGGGGCTGGGTGTGGGGTCGATTCCTTTTAAGTTTTTGCAAATAGTTTTATTTCCAAATTTCCTTTTTAACATGTTTTAAGCCGACAGGCATCACTTAAAACAGAAAGGAACCTGGTAAAAACGTGTTAATTGCATGATGATATTTCCTGCCTTGTCTATGCAGTTTTTCAGTATCAATCAACGATAACGGGCAGCAGTGTGGAGTAGCGGTTAGAGCTCTGGACTCTTGACCGGAGGGTCGTGGGTTCAATCCCAGGTGGGGGGGGACACTGCTGCTGTACCCTTGAGCAAGGTACTTTACCTAGATTGCTCCAGTAAAAACCCAACTGCATAAATGGGTAATTGTATGTAAAAATAATGTGATATCATGTAACAATTGTAAGTCGCCCTGGATAAGGGCGTCTGCTAAGAAATAAATAATAATAATAATAATAATAATAACGAGAAAGAGTCTCCTGACAAAAAATATACAGAAGAAATACCATGTCGTATTAAATGTCGATAAAAATAGATTCTATGAAGTAACCATTTATAAATAGAAATATTGAGAAATGTAATGTTTTCATACAAGAAGGGCCTGGTTTGCAGATTGGAGGATAGCATAGCGATAGAGATAGAGATGGAAAGTGGAAATCAAAGAGAGAAAATGCAGTTTCTTAGGCAGAAAAGGGACTACATTTGCAGCAGTAATCAGCAATAAAATATAATCTTGGAATTTGATATTATTGGATTGCTACTGTGTAATGTAATAACTGTACTTGTGTAGAAATGAAATTACAAAGACAATAAAGATCATGTATTCACAAAAAAAGTTTTTGAAAAAGATTCCACATGATTATCACCCTGCATCTCTGCATTTGCTTTCAATAAGATATTTGATCAAACATTGCCAAAGTGAAAATAAAAACACAAGGGCTTCCCCGTAGCTTGGAAGTTGGAAGGTATTCACAATATTTCCGTACTGTCCCAGTTTAAGGACTTCAACCATGTGGTGTATGTTAATGGTCAAAACAGTTGCGGATATAAATCCCATAAAACCACTCTAACACTGAAATATATCAAGAGCAAAACTGCTGCTGGGAACAGGGAGTATCGGGGATATGTTTATTAAAGGTAGATCATATGGAGAATCAATAATCCTGCTATTATTATTATTATTATTATTTTATTATTATTATTATTATTATTATTATTATTATTATTATTATTATTATTATTATTATTAATAATAATAATAATAATAATAATAATAATAATAATAATAATAATAATAATAATAATAATAATAATAATAATAATAATAATAATAATAATAATATTATTTAAAAATGCCCACTGAACACTATAGGATAATACCTCATTACTGTTCGCAGCCCGGCTGTGTACTCCAAATGTTTGTGGTGCGATTAAATAGCGAGCTAATGGAGTCGACCAATGAGACATCAGGCAGTGAAAGTCTCTGAGGTTTCCGTTTTGGGAGACATTAGAAACCTGCTGTGCAAACACTTGCACTAAGACCTTCATTAAGTGGCTAAAACCTTTAGATTTATTAACGGATAAAGTCATGAATAATGTCAAGTACATCATCAGGCCTTTTTAATTTAAAGTATGTGATTTATGACAATATTTTTGATCAGTCCTTTTACTAATTTTATAATAATACCGAAAATACATCAGTTAAAAAAAAAAAAAAAGATATATATATAATCGGAAGGATTCATGTGTTTTTTTTTATAACGTTATCGGTGAGTTTACAGTTTAAATAATCGATGAAAAATATTTACTGTATAGACTTTCATATTTGTGACATGGCCAGTTGTGTGGAAAATATAAATGACTGAGCAAACCTCGTAGAGTATTTTATTGGTCTCTCAACCGGTGGTTTTGCGTAGGCAGGGCGCACTGCTTTGGGGGTGCAGTTCAGATTGCCGAGCCCAGTGAAGAGTTCCTCTCTGGTGTGTGGGCGGAGATTGACAGCAGCAGAGCCGGGGGTCATGGCGCTGTGGAGGTGGCAGGATGAGAGCTGGGCTCTTTACTGAACGGAAAGAGCTGGAAAAGGGAGATGAGGACCATCAGGAGGGGGGTAGGCAATTTCGGCAGCTTTTGTTTCAGGCTGAATAATAAGATAAAATGATGCTCGTCATTGAATGTAAATGAAGTGCTTGAGCACTCCTGAGTTTTGAGTGGCAAGTTGGTGCTGTGCTGTACGTAAATCTTGTTATTTTTTTATCTTCATGTTAATCTCGTTTATTGGGTATGGGAGAGGGGGGGCGGCCAATGAGAGGAAGCAGTTATTACGGCACAGCGCTGTGAAAATAATAAATGCATGAAGTATCAGCATATCCATTAGTAACCCTTGTCATTAAAATGTTCCAGCCTGCGTACATTTTTTCTTTTTTTGTGTGCATGATTTCATGTAACACCCCTGTGAAAATCACTCCACTCCACAGCTGAGTTTTGAATCAGCGGTTTGTCATTGAAGCCTCTCTCTGTCTGTCTGTTTGTCTGTCTCTCTCATTCTGTTTTGGAAAGGTCTGTTTTATTTGCTTACAGTATATACTGTAGCATGTAGAGGCCCACTGACATTCAGCATCACTTAATTTTCTGGGTGGGACAGGGACACATGGGCAAATGTACCTTTTATAATCAGGGGCAGTAAGAATGATATTGCGAACTATGTCAGCCAAATGGAATTTGCATTGGTCAAAAATCTGTTATAAATATGTGTATAGCATATGTGTTCTGTTCAGTCATATATACTTTTTCCAGAATTCATGCATCACTGTTGTACAACAGTTACAAATTTATTGTGCAAGATACAATACGAATATCCATACTTTGAATTGGCACCCATTGCGGAGCTTCATTTGAATTTGGTTGGTGGTGAAGGTTCGAAATCCAGAACAGAAGTGAAGTGCATCTAGGCTGTCAAGTAGAATAATTAAGTAACTACTGAATACAAAGGCTGCCAATGTGATTGTTCTCTAAGCACTAGCAATACAAGCAGAAGATGAATTTGGGTGTCCCTTGCGGTCTGATCCCAGATCTCCAGAAGCCAAGTCAGTTCAGGCAAATAGCTAGACAGGAGGCCTGCAGTGGTGTATATGAAGTGGTGTTGGTGGTTCCCTGCCTCTGAACATCTCCCCAATGCCCCAGCACAACATTCGTTGGTACTGTCTTTTGGAATAAGATGTTAAACCTGTCTGGCACCGCTGTAGACAGTTTAGAGGAAGCAGTTGTGGTTTCTGTTTTATTATTTTAAGGGATTTGGCATTTCCTGCAAACCTGTTTGATTGACACTCCTTTTCTACAAAGCAACAATGTAGATATGAATGGAAAGAGTACTGTTCCTAATGCAGGATTCCAAGACACAGAGGACAGCTAAATCTGTATAAATGAAACTATACAAAATGAAACTATAAAATAAAATTCCCATGCATTTAGCAGGTGACACAGATTAAGATAAACTTGTAAGATGATCTAATTTATAAGATAGGTGGAAAATGAATGCTATGTTTTTAAACTAATACTGAATGTCTCTCTATACTTAAATAAATGGCTGTTTTTTTATTTTCTGTATGCACTTTATCCTGTTGTAATTATGTGGACAAACTCTTTAATAGGAAACACACAGCCATATATACAGCACTTTCATTGCATTGATCTCTTGTAGAAATATTAATTATTAGCAGTGTGTGTCAAAATGAATTGTGAGTATATTTATTAGAAGGATACAAACTATACAGGAAAACAGTTAAAAAAAGAAAGAATTGTTGAAGAATGATGTTACCACAGGTTAGGTATAAAGGCTTGTTAGAACAGAGGAATGAAGACTGTATACTCTGTTGTCTCTGAAATTGGTAATTAAGCGCATTAATGCATTTTTCGTATTGCATGCTGATTTTTATGTTTTAATAAAGTACTGACTAATTTTTGTATTATTGTTGGTTAATCGACAAAACTCACACCAGTAAGCCAGTTAACAGTATTGTTCTGATCAACTGCTCATCTTTGTGCCACATGTAGTTTACTCCCTACTGTGAATGTATATCCCTGGCAATGGGGGTATAGTGGGGGCACAGGTCCATACCCTGATTATAATGGAGTCCTGTATGTCTTAATGAAGGTACAGAAACCCCCCTTGGAGGTGTCCTGGCTTCCTCACAAACTGTATTTATTAATTGTCCAGTATATGCCCCAAAAACTGGATTATTTTTCATATGCAAAAGCTCAGTATATTTTATTCTGTTCTTGGAAGGTCAAAAACAATACTAAACAACCCTGGAACAGGATGCATTCCATACCAATAAGAGCCATTCCAGGTTTTGAAGTGAGTTTAGAGAGTGCCACAGTTTATAAGTAGCAAGCTTAGATAGCATTTGTCTATTGAAGCTCATAATAATACTGGCTCAGACCACTGTGGAACAGGTTCTGAACTGCACCCATTTTCTAAAGTATTACTTTGATTTAATGTAGTGAATTTGCTTCTTAATACTTGGTAATGTTGTTGGAGCCTTGCATATGTTGAACACCTCTGCATACACTAGGTTTACTTCCTCTATTTTTATACAGTAAATATATCAATTCAGTTTGTTTTATTTTCACAATTCATCATTTAATATTAAACAGGTATAAAGCGGGCTATCCCAGCACACTTTTGTCAGTGTGAATTGTGTTTGCCATGTGACGCTCTTACTAGTAAGCTGGCATGGCAGTGCCTGTTGCTAATTGTGTGGTGTGATTGAAGCAGGTCAGAGAATGGCAATTGCTGGCACTTCCGATCAGACCAACAATGACGCCAGCTGCCTCCCACATCTCCTTTGCATTTTCACAAAGGCTCGGTTTTGATTGGCCGTAGGCATTGTTGACTTTTCTGAAAGCACAAGCTTTCAATGTCACTTCAGATAGGTACTGTATGGCTGCATCAGGTAAAATGCAATAAAATAAATCTGCTTAATAATCGCAATGTATTTTATTTTTATTTTGTAAAATTGTTGCAGCTTAACTTTTCTGTTTTTTTTTTTTTTTTTTTATGTGAACTATATGCCAGGACTCCCTTGTAAATGAGGCTTAATTGGGCAAACCAGAGAGATTACCTTCCTTGCCACCTATAGCATAGATTTAGCATAGTCATTTTGGGATTGTTACATGCAATATTAGAATTGCTGTGTGTTATCTACATCATTTGCAGTATTGTACTACAGTATTTTCTGTAGTATACAACAGTAAGCCAAGGCTGGATTGTAATTCACACTATACACAGGGAAATTCTGATAATCCTATACTTTAAAGTACAGTATACCAAGTAGTACTCTATTTCATGGTCTGGTTCTGCCGAGTGTTAGAAAAACATGTTTGCATTGATGTGTTGACAAGTCTGACTTGTCTGGGTCTGAATCATAACGGCAGATTTTAAAAAAGCAATTTCCTTAGTCATCATGGAAATCATTATACACTACCATACGAGACCAGTAGGATTCAGCGCCAAGAGCCACATTTATGTTCAACAGCACACAGTCTGCTTTAACTAGGATCCATCAGCATCTCTTTACCTGTTTTCTGAGACAGTGTTGTGAGCAGGGTGCCAGGTCTTGGGCTGTAGACCTCGAGTTCTTGGAGTGGATTCCCAGGTTTTACACAGTTAATGATCGCCCAGTGTTTCAGCCCCAGAGTAGAGCTGTTACAAGTGATAAACGACGTGGGATGGCGGTTCTGAACCAGCAAGCAAATAAACCATCTGGCCGCCTCTTCGTTTAGCCCCATCTTTACCTTTTTCAGTGCATTAATACAACTGTTACTTTCTTGATCGATGCCAAGTCCTTTTTAAGTAGAAGAACCATTGTAGAAGCGAGTAACTAAGAGCTGTATAACAGCACACACCTGCAGAGACCTGCCATTGGCTTCAGGATGGCTGCTGTGGTACACTTCCTGTTGAGGACAGGCAGGAACACGTTCGGAGGAGTAGGGCAAGACGAAGAAGACCCTGCATATTCAATCCCAGGACTTTGCTGCCCTTCCTATGACATATTTTTGTACAAAATTCAGTGATGGAAATATCTCCCCTAGCATAGCTAAGTTCAGTTTTTGGCCATTTCTTGCATATTGGGCAGCAGTGTGGAGTAGTGGTTAGGGCTCTGGACTCTTGACCGGAGGGTTGTGGGTTCAATCCCCAGTGGGGGACACTGCTGTTGTACCCTTGAGCAAGGTACTTTACCTAAATTGCTCCAGTAAAAAACCCAAACTGTATAAATGGGTAATTATATTTAAAAATAATGTGATATCTGTATAATGTGAAATAATGTGATATCTTGTAACAATTGTAAGTCGCCCTGGATAAGGGCGTCTGCTAAGAAATAAATAAATAAAAAAATATTAATGTTCTGCAGGGATGGAAATAAGACTTCCATTGTATAGCAGTTTGAGCCATTTCTGGTTTTACTATGAGTTTAACAAGACACCCCTGAGCTTGTTACCTATACACTGTGGCTCATTAAGCTCTTAATAAAACCTTGAATGGGTGAAACTGCTTTGCAATAGGAGTTGAAAGTGAATATGCTCATGTCATGATATAAAAATTTTAATAAACTAAAAGTGAAATCTATAACCCATTTTTCCAGTTGCGTTTTACAATAAAATTACATTATGTAGTCTTCACTAATGTTGGCATCCTTCAGTTAGCGCTTGCCTTCACATATCTAGGAATGTGTCCTTTAAGGATGGTTATTAAAAGAGTGAAAACACTTTCTTCAACAATAAACGGTAAGAGGTGAGTGTTATCGCTGAATTGTAGCAGTGTTCAGTTTCAGAAGCAGTGAACGTGCCTTTTTTAAATTGAGTTTTCTTTTTGATCAGTATGGGAAGGATACTTGCAGATAATTGTTTAGTTTCAAGTACTTTCTTAGGGTAGGAAGCTGAAGGAACTCCCCAGGAAACCTCTGGTCATTTGATCTAAGCTGGTACTGTAGGCTGAGGTTTCTAAACTCTGGATTCATTCTTGGTCTTTCAAGTCTCCTGCTCCTTGTGTTATCTCCTGTAACCATTTCATGTTTTGTTTAGACTTCATACCATAGAGTACCAATTATAATGTTCCGTGTCTGTCTTTGTCTGTTTTCCTGTCTTTTTTCTGTGTGAAAACTCCTGATTCTGCAGGGACGCATTATAGGAAACATCTGCAATATATTTCACAGGCTAACACACTGCCCCCCTTATGACTCTATGGGCTTTGTGGATTGCAGAATTTGCTGCAGGCTTCCCTGAATGAATTGGAGACATTAATCATTGAGGAGTCACATCTTTAGAGAACAGTTTACATGCATTGGAGATTTATCTGGCCAGTACTCATGTTGGCCTTACACCCCATTGAGAGTTTGGATCGGTAACTTTTAAGTGGCCTTTCCCTCCTCCTCCTCCCAGTGCCCACAGTAGCACTGCACTGTGTATGTTATAGTACAGTCTAGTCTTAAAATGGTTTGCTTATGTTTGTGTCAACTGGCACGTCTGCTCGAGAGCAAGCAGTAGATTTCTGAAATCTGTTATGAAGAATGATTTTCGTATGTTTGATTGTGCGAAATTCAGATGTATTGAACGCATTAAAACGTTATCCAGTTGAAATTATTATTATTTATTTATTTATTTATTTATTAGCAGATGCCCTTATCCAGGGCGACTTACAATTATTACAAGATATCACATTATTTTTACATACAATTACCCATGTATACAGTTGGGTTTTTACTGGAGCAATCTAGATAAAGTACCTTGCTCAAGGGTACAGCAGCAGTGTCCCCCACTGGGATTGAACCCACGACCCCCCGGTCAAGAGTCCAGAGCCCTAACCACTACTCCGCACTGCTGCCCGATGTAATTTGGTATTTCAAAATTGTTTGCAGTAAATCAATTACAAACAGCACAATGCTATTGAAGAATGCCTCAGGCAGATTTGTAGTAAAACCCTGTTTTAGATTGAATTATAATTTATCCACTTAAAGGTTGTATGATACTGAGCTATATTTATAGGCAATAGAAAGGGCTGCTTAACTCACTGTGGTGTCTGCTGGCAGAACCATGGGTTCAAGATTGCATTGCTGAATGCAGTATACTGGATCCACTCATTGTTAAAAATGAGTGGGTGAGTGCTATGACAAGGCTTATGGTCACTAAGTGTAATATTATTTTCTTTGGTGGGGGGGGGGGGGGGGGCTTTAGAAGAGGGTGTTTATCTAGTATAATTACATGTTCTTTAATTGTTTAGAAATATAATGATCATTGGTTTATGTTTGAATTTGAATATTGGAATTCAAATTAGGTTATTTTTTCAGTCTTGAATTTGACTTCTGATATTACAGCTACTTGTAATACAACAGTGTCCCTGAATGATGAATTCTAATACATTTCTGGACCCTCACTTGTATTATACTGAAATACAGGTGTCCACTATACCCCATTAAACCTTCTTGTTAGTTTTTAACATGCAATAGGGTATTGATTTTCAGCAGCACCCCGAAATGATTGTCGATCACATCGGCAGCCTGGCCTGGAGGGAGATGAGGACATATTTCAGGTCATGAGCCAGTGTTGCAAACAATTGTTGGGAAGAAAAAAAACTTATTAGTTTTGTTCTCAAGATTTTACAAGTTATTACCCCCTGGCGATTCATCAGTTTAGCAGACACAGACAACCCTAATTATACTGTTTATTTACCGTACTGGTAAAATGAAAATGGTATTCATGTAATACGAGCAAGAGCTGCCGAGTGCTTGATATTAACTGGAGCTGGGGTGCTGTATTCAAACTGGCTAATGGGTGTGCATATATCAGGGAAGCTGACATGGTGAATAATGCTAATGATGCGATGCTGTGATCCTCTCTCTCTGTATGCTGGCAGCTGCGGCAATGTACAGTCTGAGACGTGGCTGGAATAGGAATGGCAGTGGCATCATGCAGTGTTGTTCGGGCGACCTGTCATGTGCGGGACAAGGCTCTGCACACACTCGCATTTGATGGGTATGGGAGAGTTTGCTTACAATGCATTGTGTCTTGTCAGAAATGACCCTGACTGGTTGTCGAATCATTGTAAGCTGAAAGAGAAATAACCACAAACTACCTGAAATGATCTAATTGAGTGTGAAGGCCATGTCGTTGAAGTGTGTGTTTGTGGGTGCGTCTTTTTGCCCCGCTTCCTGAGTATTTGAAAGATGAATGGAAACCTGCTCGTATCTGTGCAGTTTTCCTAATCTTGGACTCTTGACTGCTTGACATTTTTTAAAAACGTTATTTAAAAAGCAGCACTACAATACCCCATGGAAATATTGAAATCGGATCCAAGTAAAGATGTACTCTTGTCGGTGACGTAGTCAAGACCAAAATGTTGAGACCAAGACCAAGACCGAGACCGGATATGTTGAGACTGAGACCAGTATATAGGCAAACTACATAGAAAGTAATATTCAATGGCTCATAGGCTTCAATCATTCTATTCTCATGTTTTCATGTACACACATAGGATGGTGCTTCTAAAATTACTTTCATATCAGACTTTTAGAAATAATAAAGCAATAGAATGCGTTCACTTTTAAAAATATTATTATTATTATTATTATTATTATTATTATTATTATTATTATTATTATTATTATAAGCATGATATAAAATTATGCATAGGCTGAATAATTGTGTTTACTTGATACATTTTCCACAGTGGATTAGCAGAAGACACTGGTATAACCAGATTACAGTATGCATTCTGCTTGAAATGAACTATTAGAATTGCTGCTTTAAACGTTTCATTGCTCAAAACTGGAATGTATTAATCATATATATATATATATATATATATATATATATATATATATATATATATATAAATAAATTATTAGAACACCCCATTGCTTCTGCAGTTTTGATTTGTTGTGCCTATGAAATCAAACCACTGTATCCGAAAATCGTAGACAATTGTCAAAACATAGTAAAAAATGAGTGATTTGTCTAATTTAACTAATGATTTTAAAATGTCACACATGCAATTCATTTAAAATAGTAATAGAAAAACACATAGCTGCAAATGGATAAATAAATGACACTATTCAGAATCAGAAGTTGTTTATTAAGATGCCAAAGTGGTCTGACATTTTCACGAGTGCCTGTTGCTTCTATATCACTGATTACTGACCTAAAATAGAATTGTCTGTCTGAGGACACTCCTTTACCAAAAAGGAAGAAGTTCACCACACTTCTGACACCTTTGTGTGGCAATGCTTACACTTTGTCGTCCATTTGTTATTTTTCTCATCAGTTTCAAAATTGAGAATGCAAATATATTGCAGAAACCGAAACTGAACTGCAATCTTAGATTTGCTGCAATTTTTAATGGTAATTTCCTAGCAAAATATTACTGAAAAATAAGCAAACAGAAAAGGAAACGTCATGCACACATTCTCTTTTGCTAGTACGGGATCGACACTTCTTCTAATCTCTCATCTCTCTAGCCAATCAGTGGCTCGTTGCTATGGTTTTACCTATGGTAAGTGTGTGGTCTATGTTGAAAGGACATTAAATGCTACTAGAGTGTATTTTGCATTTTTTTGTAATTAAACCTTATTTTTTGTCATTAGGAACTGTTTATGTCTATGAGTGCGTGTGAATTTTGAAAAGAAATTAAGATACTTTTTAATTTGGGTGAAAATGAGGATGTAAGATAATCGAGGGTATTGCCAAGACCAGATGTGCCGAGATCGAGGTCAAGACCAAGATCTCAAAATGTCATCTTGAGACCAAGACCAGGTCTCGAGACTCCATCTCTGACTGTTGTGTAAACTTAATTACCTGCTTGCGCCATATTAAGGAAAATTAACAATGGTGAAATATTCAATAGTCAAGAATTTAATTATTTAACTAGACTTGTATACCTATTACAATGAAAGCCAATTCATTCCTACTTTACAGTAACATTTTGGCAAGTGAAAACATAAGCCACCTTCCCTACAGCTCTATGCAAATTTAGAAAAAACACTACTATAGAGGTTGAACCAATGTATCAATGAATGGTAATGGAGGTGTGTCGTGAGACAAGACCAGAAACGCTACATACAGTAATCCACCAAATGGTTCTTGAATGATAAATAAATTCAGTACGTATTCAGTAGACTTTAGTACATTCACCCAGTGTCTAACTGGAGTTTATATCACACATGATATAAAGAGTCATTGTATCTTAACCTGTATATCATTATGTGCATCATTACACCACTGCTGTAAATGTTATATATGGCTTTGCTGGAAGGGAGGAGCAAGGTTGAATGCAACGCTATAGTCTAGTAAGACCCTGACATAAACAAGCATGCCTCGTTATTGCTTTTCTAATAAACCTTCAGTGGCTGTATAAGTCTGAGGTGGTGCGTGATTGATAGCCATTAGACCAGAAGTGTTCCCTCAGGTCTATGGCAACAGATGTTATTTATGCGTAAAGGAATTCAGGATCCACTTCATTCCTGTATTAAGGTCCACCAAGATCATATAATGCAGGGATGAAAATAATACATAGCAGTTTCACACATTCCAGGTTTTACTATGAGCTTGGTTAGCCACAGTAGGTAACAAGCTCAGGTGTGTCTTGTTAAACTCGCAGTAAAACCAGGAATGGATCAAACTGCTATGCATTTGGGAGTCTTCTTTCCAACCCTATATCGGACTTACAAAGTGGAGTTTAAATGATTTTAATAAAATCTCTTTTGGTTGTCAGTCAGCTGCAAGACTCGTGAAACACCTTCCATAAGCAGATGGAAGAAAATGCTCTAGTGTTGGTTTTAGTGCAGTATTTTGTGTTGTTTATTTATTTTATTTTTTTCTGAGAGAAAAGTACTTGGAAGCTATGAAAACTAATATTGATCATCCTTTCATATGTAATTGCCTTGAATCGAGGTCAGAGTAAATACCAAGCAATTTATTCTGCACCATGTAAGTTTACTGCAGTAGGTGACCAGTTAATAGATTAAGTGTACAGAGCCTTCTTGGAATATTGGCATGCAGTAAGAGAGCAAGCAATCTTGTAATGGAAATGCTTGTGGTCGACTGATGAATTGCATGTCAGCACCAGGGCACTTGTCTAAATCCTGTTTTAAATACCTTTATACACAACTGTAACAATTACTATATTCACACAATTATTGTTTTGAGATTCAGTTTTTATTAGGGAGCTCCCCTAAATCCCTTGTTTAGAAAGATACAGGGTATTAATGCTAGTGACAGAGTAGCCATGTGCCATGTGGGTATATGCATTTGCTGCTGAGTGACAAGCAGGAGATCGAGACGGAGGTTGAAGTTGATACGCCCCGCAGGCGAACAGGATTTATTTACATGTCAACACACTGAACAGCTCACGTGACACTACCAGTAATGGCAGCGCACGGGGCACATGCAACACAGTGTACAGAAACTTTGTTAGGATCTACAATCTCAGAACTAATCTTCCCTGTTCAATAATAAACTAACATTGCTGAAGAGCTGCAACATCTGAGCCATGCAGCATCTAGCAAACTGAGTGCAGGAGACCAGAGTAGACTGTTTGTTTTTCTTCCCCTCCTCACAGCATGCTGTCAATGGCACTAAACACAGAATGAATGATTGTCAAGAGATAATAAACAGGAAAGGGTATTTATTTCTTTTTTTTCTCTTATACTCTCTATACTGCAACAGCTCGTTCGCAACTCCAAAGACGAAGAACCTTTTCATATGATTTTATATCCTTATTTTCATGTCTCAGAAAGGAATCAGGAAGGAATGAAGAAGAATTGATTACTCAGTTGATTATTTTTTTTTTTTCTTATTTTGTAGTTCCAGACAGCTCATTGATTGCTCATGCCAAAGCCTACTTAATCTCTCTCTCTCTCTCTCTCTCTCTCTCTCTCTCTCTCTCTCTCTCTCTCTCTCTCTCTCTCTCTCTCTCTCTCTCTCTCTCTCTCTCTCTCTCTCTCTTGCTCTCTCTCTCTCTTTCTCTCTCTCTCTCTCTCTCTTTCCCAATCAGTCTCCAATGTCAATATTATATTTGCAGTTTCTAAACGGGAAGCTTCACTCCCAAGACCTGGGAGATTAGGTGTCCTAAAATAAGGAGGGTTTGCCATTAGTAGCTCACCTTGAAAGGTTTGTGAAGGTTGAAGGAGTTCTGGAGCTCTTCAGACTCTTGTCCTTGGGAGAATAACACTGCGGACAGACCGGCAGCCAGTGCTGTAAAAGCCTTTCGGATTTTTTTTTTTTTCAGTCTGAAGTTTTTTTATTGGGTTAGCATCTCTAGCAGTGGCTATAAAAAGATGTTTATGTTCTACAGCTGATCTCTTGTATCCATTTCCAGAGTATCAATGTAGTACGATTAAGAGACTGCAAAGCTAATTTTTTTTGGGCAGAAGTCTTGTGTTATTATTATTATTATTATTATTATTATTATTATTATTATTATTATTATTATTATTTATTTCTTAGCAGACGCCCTTATCCAGGGCGACTTACAATCGGTTAGCTTTGTTCATCATTCAAGGAAAGTACAGAAGGTCTCTGAGGTTATTTTTCCTGCAGAACTGAAGTATACAAGCAGAACAATAAGACTCCACAGTGATCAAGGCTTAATGAATGCAGGTGTTTATAAAATAAGTTGCGAGTGCACTGCGTGAACATTGCGTATCTGTTTTGCTCTTTGATTCACAATAGAAAAATAACTAAACTAAAAAGATGGTTTCAAAAATGAGTTCTTCTACTGTAGATTCAAGGATTTCAATTCATTACCAAATGAAAGGAAACACAGTTTGCAATTAACCTTAAGAAATTTCTACTCTGAGAGTGGCGTCAATTGTCTTTCTTCCCACATGACATAAATCATTCTTCAGTGCAAACCTTTTTTTTTTTTAATTCTCACAAATCCATTTGTTAAAATATATATATATATATATATATATATATATATATATATATATATATATATATATATATATATATATATATATATATATATATAATTTAATCTAGGGAGGACCTTAAACTACTTTTTTTTTTTTCTGTTGCTATGCAGATTATAATTCGGGTACAATTTTGCTGTGCAGAATGTGTTTGGGTAGTTCGGGACATTGGTGGAAAGCAAGGCAAATAATGAAATTGTATAGTACACCTATTAGTTACTGTTTGTCTGAGGTGACGTTGTAGGCCTATTTTTAGACACAACCTGTAACTGTACTCCAGCACATGCTGTACAGCACTGTTGGATAATCTGCTTTTCTTTTTATATATATATATATATATATATATATATATATATATATATATATATATATATATATATATATATATATATATATATATATATATATATATATGTGTGTGTGTGTGTGTGTTTTTTTTTTTTAATATAAAGGAAAACTGCCATAAGGTAATGTAGATACACAAAAATGTGAATAATTGATTTAAAAAAAATCAATTATATGAGGAGGTTTCGGACTACAAATCCTTCTTCAGCCGGATGGAAAAAGCTGCTATCTATCTATCTATCTATCTATCTATCTATCTATCTATCTATCATTACACAGCTATGACCAAAAGTTTGCATCAACTAGAATTTTAGGATTGAGACACAATTAACAAAAACTATATAAACATAATTTCAGATCGATTTTAACATCATGTAATCAAAGAAACTACAAAATTATATTGCAAAAGTGTACCAGAAGCCATAATAGTAGTTAAGTATTTCATGTTAGATTTTGAAATGTCACATTTTTTTCAGTTTTTCTTAAGTATGTGGAAAACTACAATGCGATATGTAATTCAATATGTTAACACAACATTATTCAGCAGGCTTCATTAGACTTTATGAAGCAAAATTAGTTAATTCTATAGCATGATGCAATATACACTAAGACCAGTGATTTTAAACCAATTTAAGCATGCATTTAACCATTAAAAAAAAAAATTATATTCTTTTATGGCAGAACACCACAAAGAAAGTGGGGTTTTATTGTAAATAAACCAAACCTAAATATAATATAAAGGTTCAGTAGCAAGGGTATAGTGTGTGCCAGCCATTAAAGAGTTAACATACTGTATGCATTTTTTTTATGGTTCATTTATTGGATTCTAAAAAGTGTGGTCCTAAAATCCATAAGTTACTGCGCTGTTACAGCTGGGCACAGGAAGGGTCGTTTTTCTTTTTAAAACAATAACAGGAATTATTTGAAAGCAATCATGTTGTATTGATTCACTTTCTACAATTAGGAGTATTTTAAGCATTTGTGTGGGTGTCTCAAATAGGAGAAGATCTCTTAAGAACAATCAAATGAAATATGAAGAAAGCAACCCTGATACTTCCCTAGCGGATTTAGGCGATCATGTTATCGTTGACTTGGTTGGGGTTATTGCAATACGCTATCTTTGTCCAGTGGTTGCCCTAGGTGACAAGATAAAGAGTCTTCTTTGTTTAATAATATATACTATAGGGAGTATTTTCTCATCTTTCCTTCTGTCAATACTGTACAGGGTATATGTACCAACCAATGTTCATTCTGTGTTTACAGTATGGCACGATCAGTTGGAGCTACTGCCTTTGGGAGACCAGCAATAATTAAAATCACAGCAGTAAAACGAATTGCCTGTTTTTGCCATCAAAACATTTTAAACAAATGTTATCAGGGATATGCATGTGAAACGGGGATGTTTATACAGCAGGAAGTACAGTGTAAGGTTATTTATGACGTATTTGGTATTTCTCCGTAGTCTGTTCAATGCACATTTGTATTGTACACATGTAGTCTTAAACACGTCATTGTCAAACTTCATGAGACTACTTTTGGAGAAACTGGTGTCAAGATCGGTATGTGTATATATATTTAAAATTGCCTCACATGTGTGAAGTAAAGTAATTTTAAACCGTCATGCATGGATTTGTCAAGAAAAATAATAATGTTGAAGCACCAACTCTGAAAAATAAGTTGTGTGTGTGTGTGTATATATATATATATATATAATAAGTGTTATAAGCGGGGGAGGGGGTTGGGGGCACCACAGGACACGTAAAATACAAAATCAAATAACTCCCTCTCTATAATGCACATATAGTGAAGCAAAATATGTAACTTTCCGTGAATTAACCATGCATGAAGCACCAAAAAAAAAGGTAACATTCCCACTCGTGGATCATTTTAATTAGCAGTTTTTAAACTATAAATAGCCTGGCTTTTTCTTACCCGAAAAAACAATCTTAATAATATTGCTATTATTGATCTTCCTTTTAAAATGACCCTTGATTAAATAGATATTTGCATAGAATTGTCTAGATTTGTCATTGCATTTTATAGTGCAATATTTTTCCTTGTCAGATAGTACAACTGAATGCTTAATTTAATGCAGGTGTTCAGAAATCAAATCTATATTTTCTGTGAACCCCAAGTACTAGGTAGTACTATATTTATTCCAATATTCATAAAAGTATGATTGTACCTAAGCATAGGTAGCAGGCCGATTTTAAACTGGTACAGTACGTGAATTGGTTGCCTTTACATCCAGTGGTCTGTTGAACTTTCAGGCTGTTGGTTTAAGTCCCTATTGAAGGTTGCAATTGATCATGCGCCTGTATATCTGAGATGCAAGTACCCTTTGTTCACCCATGATACACAGCACTGCCATTGATCATTTTACACTAAATACCATAGAGACATTTCATCTTTAACACTTTGTCTTAGGTCCATTTTAGTATTCTAATAGATACACATGCTTTATACATTGTCATCTTAAAGCTATAGTGACTGGTAGGGAGTGGCATAGTAGAAACAGCAGTGAGTGAGTAGACATTAGCAGACACAGTAGTAGTAGTTGAGTGAGTAGGCATTAGTGTAGTACAGTAGGCTTGGCTTTGGTGCAGTGGTTATATTTTATTTCCCATTGAAAGTGGCTAAGTGTTACAAAGCTTTAATGCATAGAGTACACATTTGCCCATAATATAAAATAAAAACACTCGATATGACAAGATGATTTCAAGGGTATTTCAGAACAGCTGCAGTCTTCACTTGCAGTGCCATATCTCACCCTGTGAAACAGATTGACCGAACCCATCTGTGATAAATGATCTGGTACCAGTAAGATTTAATCCTGAACAGCATGCAGTAGCTGGGGGCACTGCCGTGAGGCTTTAAAGAGTTTGAGTAGAAGTTGAGTTTGTATTCGTATTAGATCCACCTCGGTTTTGCTCATTAAAATACACCCTGAGTCTTAGAAAGCCAGAGCCCAGTCCTTCTTTGTATTGGTCAGGCCACACTGTAGTAGTTTTGTTCATGAAAGTAGGTACAAGCAATACAATGTGGAATTAACTCGCTGGCAGGTTGGTACCTCAACATCCACACTGACAGGATTTGTGGTCCTGGCGACGGTTGCATTTGTCCTAAGAAAACCAACAATAATTAATAGGGGAGAAAGAGAGATGACAGATAGAAGGGTATTTATTTTCAGTATGTTAGGAATGGACTTTTTAATTGAATTGAAGAGACTGTACAATTAACTTCCGTTCATCTTCCCTGTCATGACGTTCCTGGTGTGCGCGGCAGGGTACCACCAAAGGCTGCTAGGTGTTAACTGCATGTATATTTAATGATTTCATAAATAATGAACTTTGAAATGGAGCCTCCCAACGGGAGTGCTGAGAGACTGTAATGTGAAACCATGGCAGAGGTTGAACTTTGGAACAAAGCTAGTTTCATACTGGCCATGCAAAGGACCCCCAGCTGCGTTCTTGGAATGCAGGACAAAATCTGCATCAGGACAGTCTTTTTAATCTAGATTGTTTGCTTCTGCATTGCTTCAATTGTAGATGTTAACTCTTTAACTTTCAATCATCTTCAAAACACACTGATAAAATTAGACAACCCCGTGTCTGCAATTTCTGCAAATGTATGGGGTCACTTGACTTACCATATGATCCACAAGACTGCGAGAGTTGTGTGCAACTATTCAGCAACGAATCCATCAAGACGGTTTCTGTGTGTTCCTGGAATGTTTGCTGAAAACCACCACTGGAATGCACAGCATTAGTCCTGCATACATGTGTAATGTAATGGAAAAAGAAAGAGACATTCTTCGGTGGCCAAAATCACAGGAACTTCCAAGACAGGACAACTCCCCAGTTTCCAGGTTGCTCCCAACTCCCACTATTGGCCAGCCCATTGTAAATGTATTACTCTGCAAAGCCTCCTGCCCTACAGCACAGCCTCAATGTTAATGGTGCTATTACTTACAGTACTTCAGAAGTGAACGTGTCGTTTGCGATTGACAAGTCCAGCTGCAAAGGAGTTAAACTGGAGGCGGATTGAATTTAAAGTTTTAAAGATATCTGAATCTGTTGTTTTAAGATACGACTGTATTTGCAAGCATACTGTTCATCTACATTTTATTTGATGAAAAGGTCAATCCAATTCAATCACTGTACTTGCTTTACCTGAACAGCACACGGTGCCAGTCAGTGTCTGTATCCACTTGCTTTTATTTGAAAAGTGCAGTGTATATAAATAGCCCAGGCTGTTCTTGTGAACCTCTCTGTTGTGCAGTCAGACATGTTATTCCAGGGATTAGATCTAAGATAAGAAAAATATTTTTTCCCTGTTTTTAGTTAATAGAAACCAAAACTGCAGAGGACAGTATGTATTTAAAAAAAATATTATAGTGTTACTGTTTGAACTTTTGTCCATGCATTATGTCCATGCAAGTGACTCCATGCTTAAAATACTCCATTGGTCGAACAGGGCCTGACTAGCCATGTAATTACATTATCCTGCCTTACTGTGTAATTACTTAGAAATGGCCTTGTGAACACCACCTTGTCACCTGATGGCACAGGCAATTTCAATGTAATTACACCAACCACCATTTCAGGGCAAGAGATGTTGGTAGCTACCCACTTATTACCAAGTTATTACGTGGTTATATATGTTCAACCCACATTGACTGGGGGAGAAAATAGCTGTCACGCTACTTTTGAAAGGATTTACTTTTCTGGAAATAAAGAAAAATTAGCCCAACAGCTTATGACTGAATGAACTTTTCCCACAAAATGCAAAATGCGTTGGAAGTAAATACCTGACTTTGTGAATTGATTTTTTTTTTATTTTTGCTTAATGAAAATGGATTGCAGGCACAGATGAAGAAGCGGTCTCAGAACCTGGTCATTAATAAAGTAGGTCTATAGGATTGTATTGATAGAGATAGATTGGAGTTACAGTAGGAGGGATTGATCAAGAGATGGGAAAGAAAAAAAAAACAGTAAGAACTGGAAATGAACACACAAAACAAATAAAACAAATAATTGTTTGGATTTCAAGCTGTTATTTAAATGATGAGGAAATTAGAAAGGTTTATAATTCAAATTATCTATATATTATTATTATTATTATTATTATTATTATTATTATTATTATTATTATTATTATTACCGGTATGTATATTATTTTTTGAGTGTTTCCAATTGGACATAATCAAACTTGCATGCATTTGCCTCCTGTATTTTAGCTAAAAATAAAAAGACATATTTTCGCAGTGTAGCTTTTAAGATATTTGGGTTAATCACAGTTTAAGGCTGCATGGGTATAATCACTTTTGCCAGTAAAATACATTTCCATTCATTATATTTCCAATCTCGCAGTCGGAGCTGTGTGCCTCGAGAAACTGAAGGGAAGTTTATTAAATCAAAAATGTAAACCAAACAAAATATACATTCATGTAATAAACAGTGTGAATTTGCAGCAATGTGCATTTGGGTTCAATTAGCAATAGCCCTAGGATTACATTTTAATTATGGTACTAATGCTATCCTTATTGCATGTTTTAAAAAGTTCTGAATAACAAAATAAACCATGAGATAAATAATTGCTTACACTTATCGTAATTTGTTTAGTTGGTACTTTTTATAAAGACGTTATAAAGATAGCAGAGCCATATTTAAGGACTGATGAGTCATTTTTTTTCATGAAAATGTTTTAGACTGTTGTACTGCTCTGTTTTTGAAAGATGATGCTGAAAAAATGTCTAGAATATAAATGAATGATATCATGCTGGGCCGGTAAAAACAAATCCTGATTTACTGCTGTTGATTTATCGATGCCTCTTCTCTGTTCTTCTTGCAGTCTGCTGCTTTGTGGTGCACAAACGCTGCCATGAATTTGTCACTTTCTCTTGCCCCGGTGCAGATAAGGGACCAGACTCCGATGTAAGTAAATTGAACTTTAAGTCCATTGTTATCTCTGTGACCCTGCATGCTGTCTAATTCCTCTTTGTCTTTTTAAAAAAAAAAATTATATATCAGTTGGTGCAGGTTTGTAAAATGGACATCACTAGAAGATGTGTGTAGTGGGTCTTCAGACAGGACCTTGTAACCTTAAGATATACAAACGATTGAATGCTCATGCCCCTCTGTCTTTTTATCAAATTGTCCTGGTAGAATGTCCCATTAAGATCTCAAATCACTTTTCAAGGTTAAAACATCCAGAGTCTCTGTTTGGGTAGTTCCTTTGGGAGCTGGGTACCGAGGTGAATAATGCTGGGGCACAGCAGCTTGCCATTAAGAGAGCTGATGGGTTTTGGCATTAAATGGGGTGTCGGCATTGAGCAATTGCACACAATTTTTATTTTTTTGATAAGTTTATAAGAACAGTAACACCATAATTAGAATGTAGTGTTTGCTACTTCATCATAACCAACAGCTATGGCCAAAGAATGTGCATCACCTAGAATTTTAGGATTGAGACGTTCATTTTAAAAAAGAGAACTACATGAACAAAATGTAGATATTTTATTTAACAACATGTAATCAAAGAAATGATATCGCAAAAGTCTACCGGAAGACATAATAGTAGTACAGTATTTCAGGTTAGATTTCGAAATGTCACATTTTTCAATTGTTGTCAGTTTTTCGTTATGGAAAATTCAATATTTTAACATAAGTCAGCAGGTTTCATTCGACTTTGTGAAGCAAAATTAGTTAATTCTATAAGGTGATGCAACACTTTTGTCCCTAGCTGTACATAGATTACAATCATGTAATTAAGTTAAGTATGACCACCTTAATTGTGTGTGCTTTTAAATGTTGTTAAATCCTGGCGTATATATAGATATACTTTGTGTTAAATGCATCTTTTAAGTTACTGCATCCCATCAAGTGTTGACTTTGTTTTCAGTGTGGTTTTCCCAGACATGATGATATGGCTTGTGTGTAACATTGCCCCTCCTATCTTATCCCCATCCAGACTGTTCTCACTCATTACCTGTCTTGTCTGACCTACCATGTGTGTCCGCTACTGCTAGAGCTGCTGTCAACAGTCTGAGCTTGATTACAGTCAATGTACTTTTAATGAGTTCACTACCTCTCCAATGGGTGACATCTATGGAAGAAAGTGACGGCTCACTGCTTGAAAAAACCTGGCTCTTCCTTGGCCAATTTTCTAATTTTGATAGATCTGAAGATTTAACAATAACATGTTAAGAAAGCTGTTTTGTTTTGCAAGCATTGTGCAGCTGGCCATGAAGACAAAAAAAGGAGAACTGAACTTGCATTAACACCAGGGAGAAATATCCATGAACTAAGAAAGTACTGTAATTCTTAAGGTATCGTTTGCCTATCGAAAATAAAAGCAAATGATAACGTGTGCACTGACATGAAGTTTCAAAGATTTTGGATGACACTAAAGAAGGGGAATTAATTGCTTAAAAACAATCAATCTAAAATCTATGGTAAAATGTATAGTCAAGTAGGCAACTAGACAACGGTTTTACCCAAGAAAGGAAAGACCCATTGATATTGCCACAGAGGTATATGATCCTAAAATCAATAAAAAAAAAAAAACGCTTTCATATCGAACTTCTTATCCATTTGGGGGCATTGCAACAGAAAGTTCTGCTACTTCTGATCCCCTCCTGACTGTGCGTCTGACTATGTGCCTGCACTGTGGTTGTTTTTCTCTTTTCTTTAGTTAAAGGCTGCCAACACCAAACTATCTTGCAGATTCTATAATGCGGCTGTCCCAGGGAGCCCAGAGGAGGTGATAATGTGTAATCTATTACAGCTAATAGAATCGGGGTCTACTGGGAAGGGAGGCTCCAGTCAGGAAACATGACTCTCAGATAATGAAAAGTCATTCTTTTTTTCACATACCGCAGTGACATTTTCAGTGGGAAAAAAATAAAGCTGTACAAGAGAGATTAAAAGTTCTCAGAATTAAACAGGACAGTACCCTCTTGGCTTTTCCCAGAATATTACAGTTTGGCACATTTCTGCATTCATACTAACTTGAAGGGCACACCACTACATGAAGGGCAGGTGATTAACCTGGTGGCAGTCCCACAAAACCAAGGTTCGCTTCTGACACACCCTTATTCAAGTCCTCAAAAACTTGGCTCACCCTGTCCAGTTATGTGCCAAAACAGGGAGCTTTTGTGCTTGCTCCAACTCATAATGAAAACAACAGCGGTAACCCGTGGACCAATGCAGACTCCCAGGAATGACCTTCCATCGCAAGATTTATTGGAGATTTGCATCACACTTCACTGTGCATCTGCTTTGACTGGATGCCTTTGAAGGACAGGGTCATCTGCATAATTCTACAGTTTGTGTAGGTAAAGCCCCCGCTCTCTAACTGTGCTCATTTAAATGTTTTAGAGTCAAGACACTATGGTTTAGATCAATGGAAAATCTATTGTAATAGTCACCCGTAGAAGCCATTCAGTGCTTGGTGGGGGATGTGCTTTCCTGTATATATATATTTTTGCTTGTTATTTTTACATATTGTACAATTTATCATCAGAGTTCTCATATGTATTTCCAGGGGTGGAAATAAGACTCTTATTGCATAGTAGTTTCACCGATTCCAGGTTTTAATACAAACTTGATTAGCCGCAGTGTGATGTAACAAGCTCAGATATTAAACTCACAGTAAAACCAGGAATGGATCAAACTGCTATACAATGGAAGTCTTATTTCTATCCCTGCAAAACATAAATATGCAAGAAATGGCCACAAACTTAGCTGAACACAATTTCTATTTAGGAAACAAACACTGATTTGCAAACACTTGGTTTTAAAGCCTGGAGTTAATCGCACATATTTGAACTTATATTCATGATTAATGTGTTTCCCTCTAAATATCAGCGTGATGTATTAACTTAATGATGATTCATCGGCGTGTAAAAAATTGATCGCCGCCTTATTGAACGCATTGGCCTTTTCTCAGCAACAGATTATCGCTTCAAGCCTCTTAAATAAATGAGCCAGCAGTTTAATTCTGTTACTTTGTGGGCTTCTATAGTCTAGTCTGTGATTCTCTTGAGTCATGGATGCTTGTGGCAGCAGGTGTCATGTTTATTCACTGGGCACGGATTACACTGTGAAATATCATCTTAGACTGTGGCATTTTCAGTGACTGTAAATTTAGCAAAATGTTAAACATGAAAT